>NC_044200.1:14817273-15059773 GCF_900880675.1 Sparus aurata | reverse complement strand
TTGTGTCTTACTCTGGTACCATCCCTACTTGTAGCATCAAAAACAGAATCAACAGACTCCAGATTTTCTTTTTTTAACATAATAACCTTCATAAAGAAAGGATTTATTGCAAGAGTGATGTATAGAAACAAAAGATTCTGAATTATTGATTAAGTTAAACCTTACACAACTGCTATTGCAATTGTGATAAATACTAGAGTTTGAATTTGAAAAGCTGTCATTTAATTATTTTTACATTATCTTTTTCGAATGTCAGTTGACAATATGCCTGTGTAACAAAACGTTCTTGGAATAAATTCCAACACAGTGAGTTGACGAGTGCAGAGGGGCATTAAACAGATGCAGTGTCAAGTGCACAAGAGTCTTAGCGTTGTAACGAATAAACGTCCTCAACTGCATTCTGATAACCATCTAAACAACTGGGAATAATCCATGCTGAAATAGCTAAAAGCGACAGATTCTTCTTCTTTCATGTCCAACTCAAACATTTAAAAAAAAGATGAGCCAAAAAAACAGAAGATCACACAATTCTCTGTGGCTGTCTATTGTGAAGAATTGTTGTTTTCTGTCTCTAATTTCATTATTTGAGAGTATGCACTTCTAATAATAATCTGCTGCTCTCATGGCATGAAGGACATCAGTGATGAAGTCCTGGCATGCAGTAATTTAAAAGCACAGAACAACATTCAACCTAATTGTATCTTCTGTTGATAAACTGCTGCAATAAAGAAAATATTATATTTGGTGTAACATTCATGGTTATGGTGGCTGGCTGATTTTGTAATTAAGGCTTAATTAACTCATCGAGATTGAGTAATGTGTCACAGTGATGTGTGCCCGTGTGTGTGTGCATGTGTGTGTGTGTGTATGTGTGCATGTGTGTGTGCGTGTGTGTGTGTGTGTGTGTGTGTGCGCGCGCGCGCGCGCTGGTATCCCATAGAGATCATTATCTCAAAATGTCATCATCGGATGTGAGGCCAGGATCTGTGTGTGTGAGCAGGACTGGTGTAAACATGTTCAGAAACACACGCGCGCACACACACACACACACCACAGCTGACCACGCACTTTGCCTCCACACGAGTATACAGTATAATCACAATTCTCCAGTCTTTGTGGACCTGACCTCGTTCAGTGCTGGAGGGTGGGGTTGGAGCTGCTACTTATCAGCCCGACCACGTCTGCCTACTCGACCGTCTTTGCGTGTTTCGCCATTCTGCTGCGATGCAAAGCTCTGTGAGGGGAAATCAACTTCAATCAGTCATGCTTTCCTGCGGCGTCGGGGAAGAGAGTCTACACCTCTCAGTTTTGATGAACAAGGATTCGGATGTGTGATTTTGGAGTAAAGAGCCAAGTTCTTGGGCCTTGGATTTGAGCCCAGCTGTCACCTTTCCATCAAAGGTGGAGATGTACGCTTACACACCGGGTTCTGCTTATCACCTCTCGTGAGGAACGGCAGCAAATTGGATTTTTTATATTATCATAAATGAGCTGATTTTTAGGGCTGTTGCACTCGTAACATAATTTCCTCAAGCTCAAATGATGTTTGTAGATGTGTATTTACCTTTTTGAATTTGTATGTCAGTGTACTGTAAGTGTGTGCGTGTCAGCTGCAGATAATTTTATATCCTATTTCCTCCAACTATAGGTGAGGCCATGGCGTCTAAAAGAACTCCAATTACCAAAGACCTTTCCTTATCGCTGTCTATTCTCAACCCACACGTGCCGTCAACAATCATCAGACCTTAATGAATTCACCCACATTATTCGCCGGGTTTAATGACCTGAGACCCTGGCTCTCTTGTTCAAACGTGCCAGACCTAGGACTGTCCCACTTAAAAAAGCAATTACAAAGAGTTTACAAATCCTCATTTCCCAGATTACATCCTACTCCATTTCTCTATCTGAGCAAATAGCTTTAATAAAACTAAACATCTACAATGGATGAGCTCTGGTTGTACAGCACTGGCCGGCTACACAGGAAATAACCAATCACACAGAGCAGGGCTGTGTCACTACATATGAGGAAAAACAGATGTGCTTCAGAAAGAGACTGCTGTTTACAGTGGAGCAGCACTCTTGCTCCTGGTAAATGTAAAGTTCAGTGAATGGTTTTAGAAACTCTCTAATATCTTGTAATATAAAAATGACTTTGCGGTCACTGTATATGTTCTGCCTGAGAACAATGTGATGTTATCTGTAGAACTTAAAGGGTAACGCCACCAACTTTACACATTAGAGTGTGTTGACTGCTAGCTGCACACCTAACTGAGCTAACAAGCTAACCCCAGTTGCAGTATGTGGCAGTTAGCGGGGACTCTGATGACACACTGCCCCCTATTTGTTATGCATATGAACTCGACAGGTGGCAAATTCAAAGAGATTGTATTAAGCATACAAATGTGTAAATCATACACATATTTACACACTTGTATACTTAATACTATGGGTCGATTAATTATCGGATCAGATTTTTAGCATTTTGATTATAGGAATCAGTGTTTTTTCTTTCTGTGTGTGATAAAATAAATGAATATAAGAACACACCATTTGGCCTCACGCAGTAACTAGTAAATAAAGTCATAATATTTATACGTTAATAAAGTCAGTACAATATTTGCCTCCAAAATGTAGTGGAGTGGAAGAATAAAGTAGCAGAAAATGGAAAAACTCACGCACAGAATACTGAATTAATGAATTGACTATATCATATCTTACACTGTTAAGATCTCAACCCTTAAGTCATTTAGGCTTTTAACTTTAAAACAGTTTCTTTTGTTATAACACTTGCATCTGTGCCGCCTTGTTCACATGAAATCATTTCCAATGCTGCTATATCTGTTTCTCTACATATGAAGTGAACCACACTGCATTTCCATCCCCTTGTTGTTATACAAAACATTTTACCACTTTAAAAGGTTGTTTTTTTCCACTTATTTCTTATTGCAAGAATATCTGCTTTAAATTTATGCGTGGTTTTGTGTCTAGCAATCACATAAAAAAACCACAAATAGAGCATTTCTTCTTTTATAAAAGCTTAAAAGATGTTATTTTAGATGAAATTGTTCCTTTACAGAGATGTCAAATCATAGGATCAATAGTCTCTTTTAGCAGATAAAGGGCTGGTAAAAGAAAGACAGAGGAAGCATGATAGTAATAGGACTGGCAGACGGAAAAGGTGTCTTAATGAGGCCAATGGAAGTAATGATGGTGACCAGGGATACAGAGAACACGGACAGGGCAATGTGGAAGGATAGTGATGGAAAGGGGAACAGAAAGATATAAATTAGGCTAAGGTGGGGGGAAGAAACAGAGCAGTGAGGAGGTGACGGAAGGAGAGGAAGAAGAGATGGAAGGAGGATAAGCCACAGAGCTAAGAAGAAAGAAAGCAAGAAAGAAAGAAAGAAAGAAAGAAAGAAAGAAAGAAAGAAAGAAAGAAAGAGCGAGGGAGAGGAGAGGAGGAGGAGGAGAGCTGGTCATAATGGATTGATTCTCACATTTCTTTGAGGGCCTGTTCTTCCCGTCTCCTTCCAGATGAATGGTAATTGCCCCGCCGGCTTTAATCATGTGTTGAATTGGCAAAAAAACAGGAGGAAAGCGCTTCTACGGCAATTGAGAATCGATCGCTCTGGAAGTCGACCTATTGCTACTCCGCTTTCCCCCCATCACACAGGCACACACTCTCTTTTACACCCGCATGCACATACTAACATGTGCACACCCATGTCAGAGCAAGTGACAGAGGTACTAATTACAGTGATGGCTAGGTGGAAAAGAGGACAGAAAAATGGAGGTGCCGAGAGAGAGGAACACTGGGGCGCAGACAGGCTCCCATCTTGGCCTCCGACTGTCAGCTGTGGCAGCAGACTGAGAGGAAGATAATTGTTTCATCAAGGGTGTGATTGCCATCACTTCCCTTATTCTCCATGAAGGAAGCATCTTTTAACATTTGTATCTCATTTAACTTCATGGTTGCAGTTAGACAAGCCGATACATCGAAAGCCCTTTATCCTGCTCATCAATACACATGAGTCTTGCCAGTGACAAATATACAACTTGCTATATAGACCCAGTGTATCAGACCTTTAGCAGGTGTTACACAGAATAGGAATGCTCAAAATATCTGACGCTGAGGAGATCCTGCAACCAGAGGCCAAATTCAGCTTGAATCAATCAAGCATTTCAGCCTTTTTTTTAACACAAAAATGTCCAACATTGTCCAACATTTGCTTTTTAAAGTAGTTCCTGCTTTTCTTTGTGACATATGATAGCAAATAAAGAGTCTTTGGTTTTTCTCTCTAGGAAATTTTTATGAGCATTTTTTATATTTTTTTTTATATCTAATAGACTAAAAAATAAATTAATAAGTCCATTACAGTATCTGTATGAACACAACAGAATACCAAGAACTATGCTTAATAAACTCAAAGTGACTCTAAATATTTTTTTCAAGATTTTTTATGTTCCATTGTTTTTAATTTAAAGTTTGTCTGAAACCAGGACGCTTCAGCTGGTGATAAATACTGAATACTGTTGTTAATAAAATTATATCACACAGAGAAACAGAACTCCAAAAGTCTGGAGGCTTTGTTTGATGGCCAGTGACAGAAAAACTCTCAGATGCTGCCAAGTTTTCTGGGCCAAGCAACTTGTCAACCATCCACACACTGGTTGGGTTTTCCTGGTTCGTTCAGCTTTTAACAGGAAATTAATATACTTCTGGGCGCTGATTGATTGTGTTGCTTGCAGCGTAAATGAAACCTTTCCATCGCAAGTACCATTTAAACAAAGAGCAGCACAAAGTCAATTGGTTTTATTACGATTTGATTTTTTTTCACCCTCCTTTTGACCTTTAAATGTCGCTTCCAGTGTGATGGAGTCTTTCGCTCATGTCTGCCATTCCCTAACATCATTATGGAGTGTTTCCGACTGCTTTGATTTTTATTTGTTGAGGTATTTGATATTTTCACATTTCTAATAAAAAGGGCTTTAACGCATAACTAGATTGTCACGAAGAAGATCATTTAAAGCTGTAATTCTGCAAACTTAAGCTTTAACCTTCATTTTATTCTACATGGCTGACAGAGTCATGGATTATGTTGATGTATTATTTGCAACCCACTTCATGTGCTATTTTAAAAAGAATTGCAGTTAAGTCTAAGAGTTATGAAAAGCCCTTTTTTAATTAAATCATGGCGCTTGCATGAGGACGAATTCACTAAGTTATAGTGTTGTAAAAATATCCATATATTGATACATGTGGACTTAATTAACTTTGGATCTCTGGGCTTCTGCAGACTTGGATATGTCAGACGAGCTGTACGGAGACATTTTTAAGAAATCTATTAATAACTAATAATCTATTTATGTTTTGTTTGCTTTTAACACTCATTCAAACACGTATGCATGCTGAATTGCTGTTTTGTTGTGAAGCTCCAAAAATGTTTTGTAGACTAAGAAAATCCACCCAACTTTCCATCAGCATGGGACCGACTGGATATTGACTGAATTTTCACATTTGGTTGAACTTGACCTTTAATCCAGTATTGCGATAACACAACAAAGTTATAATAGATAAGGAAATTACTCGAGTATCCTTCAAGAGTCCTTCTTTAAAGATAAAATGATGTTTTCTGCATTAAAATGTCTACCAACGACTAGACTTTTATTGTTTTGTTTTTTTTTGTTGTGTGCTTACAATATTTCCTAAATGTTTCCAACGATCGATCCAAGAGAAATCCATAATTTTATTCAACGAAACAAGGTCTGTGTTAGAGAGTGAGGATGGAAGTCAGCAAACAAGACATTGCATAAATTCAAATTTAAAACATAACCTTGTACATGAATATTTCTCCTCGAGTCACATCAGGTAGATTTTCATCAGTAACGGTGGCAATTAACAACAATTACCATAATCCCACACTATTTGTCTTTCGCTCTGTTTTGATTGAGAAAACTCTAGCAGCAGAAACTACATACTGCGCATTTAAGCACAAAATTGCAGTCTAGATTTGACAAAAAATTTCAGCTATGTGTCTCCCATTTATAAGAGGTTGGCTCTGTGTGCTTCTGTGGAGAAACTATCATCTCTTATCCTCGCACAGACACTCATCTTCTCCTATCTGATGAGGATATTAAAGTCCTTTATTATTCCACCCCCTTTTATGAACATGTCCCTGTTCGAATTAATTACTCCTTCCAATCAGGGGCCCCTCCAGGGTCGTGGTCCCTTACTGGAGTGGATGAGTGGTTAGATAGGAGGATTGAAGGTGGGTGGGGGGTTCTGGTGGTAGATGATGTGGCAGGCCAGTTCATCCACTCACACTACATTAGTCCCTGATGTTGATTTGGGGTGTCAGCACTTCTGCCAGACTATCACCATGTGGTAACCTGCTCTGGAGACAGGATCTGAAGGGGGCAAAAGAGGACTTGCGAGAGAATATCCTCTGAAACGGAAAGTCCATGTTTGACCAAATAGAGACTGATGGACAAGGTGTGACACTGAGACCCAGCCACTTAACAGGCACTAATGGCTGTACCAGATTACCTGTCGAGGCCAACCCGTTGCCATCCAAATCACCATCTCAAACTGATAGCGCCGGCAGCGCCGCAGAAAAAAAAAAAAAAATTGCTCAGATCAGCCCACTCTCAACCTCAAATCTGATGGCCTCCCTCCTCCATTAGAAATGCCATTTTCCCACCGGTGGGTTTCAAATTGAGTTTTAGGCATGCTCAATATTCCACTGCTTTGTTACCTATGGGCTGCATGTGGGTGGTGTGTGACATTATTCATCATTTAAGTATAGAATATTAGATTGTGTCACTCGTTCTGACTTCATAATGCCACGCGGCGAGACAGCGGGTCATAAATCTAGCTACAGACCGGCAGTAATTTATCACGTCTCTGAGACAAAACAAGAGTGAGACGACTGAGTTCTTCACAAAGTTGAACCGGTTTAGAATCGGAGGATGGGGATGGTTTTTTTTCTCAAGCGCAGGGATAAGTGCATTGGCTCCATCGCCTCGAGATATTCTCAGCTTGGAGTGCTGTGACGCAATTTAACAACTGTGAAATCAACTTTCAAGCACACATAGCCTCGAGGAGTTATTAGAGTTAGCCCCTACTAAAGGTATCACACCTAAGTGCTGTATCATTGTGAATGTGTTTCTTTCCATCAGTGAGACATACATCACAGCATCACCTGTGAAGTTGTCTATCATGTGAAATGCTTTAGATTTATAAAAGGAAGCTGGTGACTTTTTAGGGACAAAAACTGTCAATTACCTTTCCGAAAGTTCATCCTTCACAAGAGGATTTATGGACATTTCGTCTATAGTAACTAATACATATAAGTCTGATTTAGAGTCAAAGCTCAACAGCTCAAAGCTCAACGGAAGAAAATCCACAGGTGCTTAACAGCATGTCATAACAGCCACTTGGAAAGGAGGTAATTGAACATAAAATGGTAGTTCAGAGCTCATTCATTCAGCGATAAGGAGTTTTGTGAGAAGTGCTACGCTACTAAATTGTTGACTCTGTTCGTTTCAATCAAGCTCAATGTTCAGTCATTATACCTTATGCAAACACTCAATGTTATATTAGTGATGAGGATTTTTGGAACAGGGCCAGGGAACGGCTCGCAAAATGAGGATGATCAACCAGGCAGCAACAGGTGTGTGTCTGAATACAACAATCAATGTTAACACAGCAGAAAAAGACACAAGTCAATCAACTGGTTTTCTTCAGATCTACACTCATATTTTGTATCTTTTAATCATATTCAGTATACATCTCTGTCACCTTGTCCTCTACCAGTCTGTCCATCCATCCAACCACCGATTAATACATCCTTATTTTGTTTAAAAATACTTATATACATAGTATAATGTTGGCCAATATATTGTTTGTGTCATCCTAAATATATATTGGCCCTAAGAAATGTGGGCTAAAACAAGAACTTTACCTCCATTTGATCGTTATATTTGTGTTATTAAAGCTTTTTATAGGGACACCAAGGGATACACCTTAAAAATATTTTATAATTGATTAGTCCACCTATTACTTTCACAATTCATTATTTGCATTTTCTATAAAATGGAAAAAAAAAAAAAAAACTCTGAAAGGTCTTCAAAATGTCTTCACATTTAATCTTTTGTCTAACCAACAGTCCAAAACCCAAAGACTTAGATTTCTACCTTTCTACCCTGCTTACCCTTAATTATTTCCGCTTTTAGGGACATATATCACAAGTTAACAGTACATTACTTTACATTATTTTCTGTCAAGGCAGAGGGAAAGCTGAGAGGTAAGGACTTCAGGCCAAGATGGCGATCAGACAAAAACTACTACCTATAGGAACATGTGTTTTCGATCTAAGGAGGCAGAGGATTCAATTTGCACCTCTACAAAGTTGGCCTCATTCTCTGAAATTGGATCGTCACAATTCAACAGACCAAATTAGACATTTCCGCTATAATAGCCCAATTTACACCAGCAGAAAAACAAAGTGTTTCTGTGTGCACATACATGCATTCGAGATAAACAAAATGCTACGCTCAGCACAACAACAGGGTGGTTGCTGGCATTATGATGGCTGCCAGGGTGAGGGCTTTAATTACACTCCACCACATCACACAGTTTGCAGCATGGAGCCTAATAAACTGGAGTGTCAATCTCAAACTCATTTAGGGGCGAGAAGCTGCATCTCTGGTTACATTAATCAATGATACTGAGGCTCAATGGGAACATGACACTGTGATGGATTCTCCCCTTCAGCTGATAAAGTTAGGAGAGTTTGATATGGAGTAAATCTGATCACAGAGTGTGAATCATTAACACCCTCAAATTCTATCGAGGGACACTTGAGCAAGGCATTTAAATGCAAAACACTATAGTGGAAATGTTCTGTGACTGAGATTATTCAGCTTCTGCTTCAAACGAACAATGTTAAATTTGGTTCTCAATAGGGCTGCACTAAATAGTTCAAACCTTCAAAAGGTCTGTTCATAATGATGGCCTTCGTATTCTAAATCAACATTTGAATGCTGCACATGTTCATGTGTCTATTTATTCTGTTTAAACCGACCAAATCTTCAGAATAAATGTAAACTAAGTGAGTTTCTGCAAAATCAGAGATATGGTCAAATTATACTGTTTAAACATTTTGCAACTTTCCTTTTCTAATTTTCTATTTCTCTCTTGTCACAACACTGTGCTTATGCCCTAGTTAGGCAGGAAAGCATCATGGTCTACCTCAAAATACCTGTAGTGGCTGCCACCAGCACGGCTGGAAATGTCCAGAGGAGGTCTTCTCAGAAACAACAGGCTTTCTGGCCACTGACGCAGCTGGGAATTGCCTTCTTAAAACTATGCAGTGGTGTCATGATAACAAATATTGAAAACCATGGTCCTTTGTCAAAAACATCTCATAGTTTCACACTTGCAAATATAGATGCAGACTGGAACTGAAGTCGCCCCCATTTGGCAGCCCTGTCGCAATGTATGGTACATTGCCTTTGATGAACTTGGAAGTATCTATTGTTTGCAAAAATGTTAACTGCTAACATTATATCCTGGTGTCTGAGCTGGCTTATTAGTGGGGCACAGAACTGTTATCCAGAGAGAGCTAGACTCACCAAACAATCAGAGGGTCACAATAAGTGTCTCATCCCTGACCGAGTGACATTAATTCTCATTTTCTCACCACATAAGTGCAAAGCAGTGACTCCCGAACAGCGTCAGTGTTGCTGTTCTGACCTCTGACTTCTATGTGAAGATCAAGCAGAATGCAAATTCAAACAGTTTCTCCATATATGGGTTTCTATAAGGTATCACACCACAAATGTTTGCTTTTTATATTTCATACAAAGGCCTATATGTATGGCATGTTATTCTATCTTTTTTCACAAGGCACTTAGTAGATGCTCCGGTATAATGCTTATCAACTTGGAATCAATCACACATTGAGTCACTGCTCTGAGTGTTTTGAGGAACAAAAAAGCAGAGCTCATTAACAGAGACAGTGAGAGAGGGATCAGACATGAGTCAAGTATTTGTCCTGACACCAGCATATTCTTGAAAGTTGGATGAATGTGCAAGTGTAGCAAGCATCTGAGAGTGCATACAAAATGAAAAAATAATAACAGATTAAAAAACTCATCCCCCTTCATTCCAACTAAAAATGGTTGCCGAGCTCCTTGAGGTGTTATTGTGCAGATAGAAATACTTCAGGGCCTGCAGGCTATCAACAGCCCAGTCTTCATCTGCTTGTGCATAATGGGCTTGTTGCCTGAATGCAGGGAAGAGCCCGGTGAATTTTGATCACACTCTCTATTATCTTACTTGTCATTGTCAATCATCTGTCTCCGTTTTCTCTCCATTTTCCCCCCATTATCTTTTTCTTCCACTCCATAATCCATTATTCATTCGTTCTGAGATTTACATCGTACCGTTCTTTGTGTTCCAACTTTGTTTCAAAGGGTCCTTTCGCTTGAAATGGGTGACAAATTGATGAACATTTCCAATTAAATGTTCTCGATTTATTTATTTATTTTTACTGCAGACTTGAGACTTCGTGTTGGCGTGCTGTTCATGAATACACCCCTTGTAGTCTTGTATTTTCTGGCAAAATGCTGGCACTAACACTACCACATCTGTCATAGTGAGACAGTACAACTTAACAGACTGTAGGTGTGGGAGTTCTCCTGCCCACACACACACCGCCTGGTTTAGGGTTCAAGTCGGTGCCAGTTAAACAACAGCTGCTTGGGCCCTCACGGTGGCCTTAGCAGGCCGCTGTAAACCAGGCCAGATGGCATCATCCGCCAGGGAACACATGGCACCTCATGACAGGGCCCTCCTAACGTCAGCATCCTCTCTGAATTATGTAGGCATGTGAAATATGGAACGCTCTCTCTTAAAATTAACACTTCAGTGTTCTTAATGAGATTGGGTATCTATGGAGGCTGCGGCGGTCGCCTCTGCTGGCATCCCGAGATGGCGTTTCTCCGAGCCGTATTTTAGCCATCTCTATTGCATTTAGAAACTTTATCAGTGGTATGCAGGCATCATCGGTGCTGCTGCGAGGGCACAGTGTGATGCTATCAGAGGGCGCGTTAACTGCTGCGTTAAGCTTTAATGAAGAATAGATTAGGACATTAGGATGCAAAGCGCATTCCATCCCCATGCTGAGGGGAAGGACCGTAATAGGCCCGATAAGAGCTTTTTCTGCTGATCTCACACAAACATGGATGGTCTCCAGGGGGCTGTTTTGGCCCAGCTCAATGTTTACAATGCCATTCATCACTCAGACAAGTTTCGTTTGCTGATTGGGTGTCACAAACAGTTACATGCACACAAGCAGGAGTCCGTGCACATGCAACATGCGCACACACACTCATATTGTCACCCTCCTCTGCTAGGAAGTGATGCATCTTGACCTTAGAACCCCAAATCATTCACCGACCCACCCTTGAGATAAGCAGGCTAAGGTTCAAGTCCTCTCTTTGTCCCCTAATTAAGTCTCAGAAGTCCCCTTGATTTTACTCTTGAAACCTTTGACCATTGTACACAGCAGGCCAGACAAAAAATCGCGACAGCGGTCCATATGGCAAACCTCAGCTCCCAAGTGCTTAGGGAGTATTTTTTGAATCATTACTCAACAACCATTTATTTAAAGATCCCCTTCAGACATGTTTTAAGATGTAGGCGACATAAAACACTGTACCAAATGGAGTAAGGAACTTTTAACTGGTTATGAAATATCAGTATAAGGCTGATACTGAACAAGACCATCAGGGAGAAGATTGGCTATTTCTGTATTGTTATTGTAGTTATTCTTAATACCTGTCACCCAGTCTGATTCCAGCTTACCCAGGTCAAACATAGAGTAAAGCTATCTTGGTGGTGGATTCCTGAAGGTCTCAAAGCCTGAGGAAAGCCGATCAAGATCCATACTTCCACATCACAAAAAAATCCTGAATCTACAGTTGTGCAAATATAAGTATTAAAAACTATATATATATATATATATATATATATATATATATATATATATATATATATATATATATATATATATATATATATATATATATATATATATACACACACACACTACTTCACAGGAGACGTCTCCTACTTTACTGAAAGTCCACTCTCAGTGTTTGTGCTACAACGCTTCATGTTTCCATGTTTCCAGATCACGCATTGTGTGATATATCCTGATTATTGGCTTCCAAACTACTTGCTATATCACAAATCATGCTCGTAGGCCTGCGTCTTTAGGACCAGTGTGCTGGATTCAGTGGCATCTAGTGGTCTGTTTGCAGACTGCAATAAACAAAATACCACTCATCACTAAAAGGCTCATTCTAAGGTAACAAAAACACAGATACTCAGTTCATACACTAATAAAATATAGATATGAATGTTACATTCAACTTCTGCCAATAGATCCTCCTGAATTCTACACATTGGACCTTTAAAATTAAATTTTCAATGAGCCCATTTCAGCAGAAAATTGTTAAAACAGCCTTGTGCTATTGCGCAAACTCTGCATCATTCTGAACAGTGAAGCATTCAACTGTAGAAATAAGAAGTAAAAACGGATTCTGGAGTGGAGGGGGACTTGACTTAATTGAGCAGGCACATATCTGATAACTGATGCCGACACTGGACGTAAATGGGTCTTTCCTCTTCAATTCTGGCAACACAGTTGGTTGTTTCATCTCCTGGGCTCTTCACTTTTAAACAACGCCATCAATATTACTTCAAAGCACTACAAACATATTCCCCCCAAACCATTTCTTTTCCATCATTTTCCTCTGTGGCAATAAAGGCCAAACAAAATCAAACCCATCGCGAAGTTATTTCCTCTCATCTATGCCCATCATCATTCCAGCCTCCTGTATTTTCTGCTTTCAAACGTCAAAGGTCATTCCGCACCCTCACACAGCAGCCCCAATTTGACTGGGACTCGCTTCAGTCCATAAACATACACACATTCTACCAGTGAATGATGACATACATCAAAAGCTGTCCATCACTCACTAATGATCTTGACAGAGCATTAGTTGGAAGGTATGTCAGCTTATATAGAGGAGAGATAAAATAGAGACAGAGAGAGAGACAGAGGCCGAATGTCTGTGTGTGTGTGTGTGTGTGTGTGTGTGTGTGTGTGTGTGTGTGTGTGTGTGTATGTGTGTGTGTGTGTGTGTGTGTGTGTGTGTGTGTGTGTGTGTGTGAAGAGGATGTGATATACGAGATGGTGTCGACTGTTGCACCTTTCATCATCTCCTCCATAAAGTCCAGCCAGTCATGAAATGAGGATGTTAAAATCCTTCAGTAAACACAACCATCAAACTGTACCAGCTAGCTCCCAGACAGCTAACATTTCTGCACGGATGACTGAAACTCTGATTGGTCCACAACTCAAACAAGATGTGAAAATTCAAATATATTTAAAAAAAAAAAAAAAGGAAGATAATACACAAGCTTGTCGTAGAAAAAAAAGGATGAGAGGAAGAATGGTCACTAAAAGCCTGTAAAGATTGAAATACAAAGATATTAATACCTCAGTTTTAGATCATGCTGATTTCAAGCTAACTGTTAGGGAAGGCGATAAATTCCTAACTCACATTGCGTGTTCAGGCTACAGCAAAATATTTACACTGCCCTTTAGATTGGATTGTCCTCGACTAAAATCGATCAGTACTGTTTTAATCCTTTAAGGTGCCCACTTTATACTCATTGTCAGGCTTTTAATCTTGGTGTCTATTAGAAAACGTTTACATTCTTTAATATTCAAAAAAGCATTATTTTTCTCATATCATCCATTGCAGCTGCACATCTATTCAACCGCTGTCTAATGCTCAGTTTCAGTGACTGTCTCTTTAAGATCCCCCTCCCGAAAAGCCCAGTCTGCTCTGATTGGTCAGCTCCCACAGGCCTGAGTAGGCACGCACAACGTGTTTTTGCAAACACTGACTGTTTAGTTATGACATGACAAACTTGCGGAACTCCTGACTTGAAGAGCTTTGATACTTTCATAGTATTTCTATAGACCTGCTCTATAATCAAAAAAGGCATGGAAATCACACATTCAACAATATGGCACCTATAAGAACTCATTACTTTCCTTGCTTCATCAACTGAAAGCACATGTTGTCAAATAAGGAAAAAGTTCTTCAGTGTTTCATTAAAATCATTTTGTTCATGTTCTGGCATCCCAAACGTCATTAATACAACTCAAATGAATGAATGTGGCATTCATTCATCTGTGATTCATCTTCACTGTTCTGTACTGAGATAAAATGAAGAAAGGAAAATAAAGAACTTGTAGAAAAGGTCAGTGACTCTGGATGTGGAGCGTGCGCATGTGTGCACATGTGCAGTGGGTAAGTGGGATTTATGGAGACAGTAAACCCACGGATGCTTGTCGATGCCTCTGCTGCAACTCCTCACACACACATGCACAACACACACCCTACTACTCTACCTCCTCTAGTTTACTGCAATGCGCCAGCAGTGGTTAGCACATAAGCACTAGGAGACAAAAGAAAGACAGAACAAAAAGGAGGAATTTAGAGAGCGAGAGAGAGCGTCCAAATAATAGAGCAAGACACTTGCTGGTAGTCTCCTGCTATGGACTTTCTCCTTCCTCTTCATTGATTGTTCAGATACATTTTTTAATACACCCTCATCAATAGTACTGGTGGTCTGACAAATGCATTTTTCAAACATTTGGTAGTCAATAGTCATTTAGTCTGTATCTTTGTCCCTTGAGTAAAGGGTCTCGATCAATTGAGGTGATGAAAATTCAAATAAATCAGAGGCAGGCGAGGAGCGGAGCACTGCTCTCTATCCAGTGGAGCTCAGTGCAAGCAGCTCTATGAAAAACCAATATGTACTGCTATCTCTTTCAATGGGAGATCAGTTAGAGCTGTGTGTGAGGTGGAGGAGCTACAGCTAGCCGGCTTACGCATTGTTAGAACGTCAGAGAGTCAATAGACTATTACAGACACATATCCGTCTGTTGTGTTAAGACGCTGCTAGAACTAGATAAGGTGTCCACATGTGGTGGGGAGTGATGGTGGAGAGGTAACAGGCTACAGGAGAGCTTTATACAAAACTGTGTAGGCTGAGACCATTATTATTAGGTATTTCTAATGTAGACGCAATCACATTTCATTTTCAAGTGCCCCCTTGCCCCATCAGATCAGAGCTATCAGCTGTCTACTCAAATATGTTAAAACAATCAATAGTAGTAACCTTAGCAGTATAGTAGGTTGTCAGTTTGAGTCTCATTAATGCCCTCGGCTTAAACAGCCTGGGTTAAAAAGTATTTTTGTACAAAAGCCCTAAACCGTCATTAGTCAAACAAATTATTATATAAACGAAGCTTGTTATCTCAACAAATCATCTCATTATCTCAGGAAAACTAACATTTGTTATTACACGAAAATGCCATGTATAACTTGTGATCTCGATGTCAAACAAATACAAATACTTGTTATCATGGGAAAATAAAAAAATATATATATTTATATATAATATATATATAATAAAATAATGTGTTTGATCCATGACCATTTAGGGTTTCCATATGTTTGTGCTTGTTGACAGAAACAACTAAGGGCCGGAATGCGGCTGTTGAAGGCCCACATTTGGCTTGCGGGCTGCCAGTTGAATAGGTCTGCCCTAACCCATTCACCATGGAGTTGTGAGATCCCTGCTCTGCTTGAGCAATCTAAAAACCCTGTACATAAAAATTTCAATGATATTCAACAAAGAAAAGCAAATCTGAAAAGCTAGAACCAGTAAATGTGTGTTCGAATTCTAACAAACTAATATTTCATTTTTCATTTCAACACTTTACCAGAAAAACATCAGGTCACTAATATTTGACCATTTGGTCTCGTCCTTTTCTTATCCATAACAGCTTTAATTGGATCTGGGGCAGAGAAGAGAACACCTTCAGTTGTTCTGCTGTCCTCATTGCAGATCCCATTCTGCCATGCTGCTACCATTTAAACTCTAAAACTGCAGGACAATTAGAACCCATGGAGACCTAATTACAGCCAGGACCAAGGCTCTAGCTTCCTCTAATGGAGCAGCAGAGCCCGTCCCCAGGGCAAAATCTTCTTGCCAGTTAATTATGCCATTATTCTATTATTCCAGACTGACAGAGGGGGCCGAAGCTCAGCTTGACCTCCAGGACCCAGAGAGTGAAGAGAAGAGATCCCCTGTAGAAGGACGCAGCCCTGGATGACTCTGTGACTCCCTGACTGTTCCCTCTCCACCTCTTTACCTTCCTCTCACCAATAAACAGTGAAGAGGATGAATAATGAGACGTTGGCCCTGCTCCAAATTAAGCCAGTACACTGTCCATGCTGGTAATTCCCCCTCCTTGCTCATGCCTAATAAATTTGGCTACTTGCAGACGACAGCATTGGGTTTTGCAGACGCCGATTGTGAATATGAATGAAGATGAAGTTGAGGAGGTTGTGGAGAGGGCAAAGAAGGCGGTTATAGTCTTTTCTAAGTCTTAGGCTAAAAAAAGTGCTGGTCCTGCGTTATGTAGGATTCCCAAAGTTTCAGTTGTTGTGTGATTATAGACAGTAGGCGATTTAATGGTGGATGTGGGGGTATTCTGTACACCTTGTTAGCAGAGTGATCAAAATGCATCCCCCATGTTACCCCTGCGATCTTCCTGGCATCCTATACAAGCAGAGGGAGTTCAGGGGCAGAGGGGCTATTTAGTGTAGTCGGCCGGACTCATTGATCCTCTATCTGACTCAAGTTTTATGCAATTTAGAATCCATGTCCTTGACTATAGCTCTAAAATGTAAGCAGTCTAAGTGAGCTGCGTATTGATAAATCCATGGCACTGTCCATGGTGCTGAAGTAGCAGACGGATTTGTTATTGCGCCTCTTTCTCTCATTTCTGCCCATCTGTCAGTTTGACCTTGGATCTATAATATTCTCTAAAGTATATACTATAAATACTCAATGCTGTACCTTATTGTAGCCTATATACTGTATATAGAGTAGTGTTACCTTAATGATCAAAAAGACAAGAAGCGATGCATATTTGTGTGAGAGGGTGAGAGGATCACAGAAACAAATTGCTGTAATCTTGGCCATCCTCCTTTTGCTAACTAGAGGCGTGGTGTCCCCCTTTGTCCCCCCCTTAAATTGCTTAGGGTTAATGGGTTTAGGGTCAAGACCATCCCTCATGTAAGAAAATTACCAAATCATAGACTGATTGTTGACAGATGTAAAACTTTCAGAATTTCATTGCCTTCCAGACGGATGTATTCAAAAGCTGCTCACTGAAAATATATAAATGTCATTTGTTTTTTACGACACACCCTCGACCCCAGATCATCCATCATATGGCGCAACACCAAAGACAACACAGGCCATTCATGCTAAATCGTACATTTTCTCCTTTCTTCTTGCTCCCTGAGAGAGTGATGTCACTCAAAGACTATAATGGACCTCTAATGAACTCCAACTCCCATGCCAGTACACTTACACTGCATTATCGCTTCCTGACCCTTGACCTCCCTGTGGAGTAGAGTGGAGAACACTTCTGTCTGCAGAGCTCAGTCAGTCATTATAAATGCATTCACACAGACCGCATAGAAGACAGCATATTATATGCATAATGGAGTGTGTGCAAGTGTGTGTGGATGACCAATGCATACTCCCAGCCCTGCTTCTAACTGCTGGACACATAATGTGCCATGTTTTTGATATGTATGCAGAGTTTAGACAAAAGTGGTAATACATGTGCCCGAGGCCTTGGAGCAGCAGGGAAAAGAGGAAAGGAAATGTCAAAGAAGAGGGTAAAAAACATCAGCGAGTGGGCACTAACTCTGTTATATCACACTCTCCTCTTCTTCACTCTCCCTCACATAAAGACTGAGCGAAAAAAAAAAGAAAACCCCAGAGAGGAATCCCAGCCCTCACTCTTAGGCAAACTGTTTTGACAAATTTCCTCATCAAATGCAGAGAAACACTCCATCAAAAGTGAACCTGTCTCCAGATTACTCTCTTTTAACAAATGATGTGCCCGCTGTTGTGCCTTGGCCTGAGAGAAATGGAAGAGGAGGGGTGAGGAATGGGAGACAGAGTTCAACTAATTGCCTGATGATGGAATTTTAGTGTCTCCTTCATTATAAAACAGCTTCTAAGTGTTATTGATCTTAGGAGGGGTGTCTCAGAGTCATGTGGTATTAGAGAGCCCAACTGCGCCGAGGGCATGCATTATTCAACAGGCATTCTGACACGACGCCTCGCCAGGGCCTGCCAAATCCTCTCAGGTGGCCTGGGAGTAGCCACAACTCTCTATCCATCCTGCGCAAACCTCTGCCTCATCTCACACTCGCACAGGGGCATACGAATCCCTTATGTGAGAGCATTAACATATAAGCTTCGTGCACATGGGCACACATTCTTCTTCGACTGCAGGGTTGTTGTTTAGCTCTCTGATCGACCTCACATGCCACTGAGGGGTTAATCTATAATGAACTGAGTGATGCTCTTGTCTCTGTCTATTCCCAACAAGTAATTTATGGACATCAACCTTTTCCAGCAAACCCACTGCTGAGAACAGAGTCTGAGCAGGAGGCGATGAGGAGGCACCAAAGGAAAAAGACAAACAGAAAGCCTGTCTCAGGCTTAAAGGTACAATGCGTAAGAATTGGTGTCCTGTCAAAGTCATACTCAAAACCAACACATAACATATTTAACCTGCTGCTAACTGAAGCTAATTTGAGTACATTTTACATCAAGTTTTCAACTAAAATTCTTCCACATGGATCCTTTAAAGATCAACAGTAAATTCAACAATGTTTTTATCTTTCATTTTTGGTATGATTGCTGTCTCTCAACAGGATGAAAAATATTAGAACTACATTGGTAACTACATGCATAATAGGGTATGCTCAAATTATTTTTTAAATATATTTCTATAGATATTTTGGGTTTTTCTTCTTGTTATATCTGCCACGGAGGTTATGTTTTCACCTGTGTCTTTGTTGTTTGGATTATACAAAAACTACTGAACGAATTTCAACGTTACTTGGACGGAGGATGGGTCTCAGTCCAGAATAGACCGAATTAACCTAACCTAACCTAATTGTGGATCCAAATATAAAAGGGTGGATCTAGGAATCTTTTCTCACTTTCATTAACTTTGGCGTTTTTTGACATTTTCCTTAATTTGTCAGGCAATAATGCATGGATCTTGATGGAACCAAGCCTGGCACATTTAGGTGATTTGTATCCAAGAGTGGGAGCAATTTGATGGAGATGCTCAATCTGGTGAATTTAAATTATGGTCAGGCAGTAATGGTTGATTTTAAACTAAAGTGATTCAGAGCTATTGAGTTTGATATTGGACTAGGCTCGATTGAATTAAAGAGGACTGTTGGGCCTCGGCGGAAGTAGGCCCTCTATTAATTGTCATTTTAGTTTTAAATTTATCTCAACTTTTCCTGTATCTCATCTTGCTTCTGTTTGATTTTCTGCTGTTGTATAGCCTCCCTGAGTATCCGGCTCTTGCTTTGTATGTCACAGTACTATCCAAAATTCTGTTTTTAAGGGTGCTACACAAATAAAGCTACCATTATGACTCTGAAATTCATAACAATCTGCAGTTCTAGCTTTCTTTTATCATCTTTTGAATGTGCAGCTGTTTAAAACAAGAACTATATTTGTGTTTTCAGAGATTCAGACACTTTTTGAAATATGTTGTTTGCTCTGCAACAGACAACAATTACAATTTGCATACCAGAAATCGCTGAGGGACTTATTAACTGTAAATCTAACATATTCAAATTGCTGCACTTCAGGCAGGATCTGAATCACAAAAAACTTGCAGCATAAGGTTCTACTGTAAGCTACTGTATGCATGCACTCTGTCCTGTACCTATGATTCACCTCCTTTTGAATGTAGCATCACAGACTTGACTCTCAGTACAATTAAAATTCATTTACAATCTCTTCCTTTACTGCAATAACAATAGCAAAGACAATAATGAAAATGCTGCTCTCGTCAGACGGGATTAGATCAGGAGGAGATTAATTAAGGGATTGATGGGCACAACTCCTACAAAGCTTGTCGATCTAAATTTACAAGACAATACCAGACAGTCCGTCCTTGCAGGCAAATGCTACTAAGATGCAGTTGCTATAAAATATTCCCATGAGGATGCGCAACCGATGTGCAAAACAAAAGCACATCTCATCCATATGTCCATTCATCATTGTTTAGACCTGGCTTCTGGTAAAAGGGGCTAAGTCTCATATAATGTATCTTTGTTTTCACTGATTGCAATTATCTAGGAGATCAATGGGTGTTATCAATACCTTACAGCAATTAACATTTAATATCCTTCCACAGCCACTTACTCCATTAATGGCTGATTGATTATGCGAGGCCTGGGAGCCCCGCGGCTGGGAATGGCATGGATCTATTCTGTCTGTCTGTCAAAGTAAAGGCAGGCTGCGCTGCTGCAGAACCTCTGACTCCAGCTAATACCGTATCGATATGAGGTTACCTCAACCAGAGAGGGAAAGATCACGAGATCCTGGAATTTCTTTTGCTTGCAGTCAGAGCCTGTTCCTCTCATGCCACTACCATTATTTATTCCTGCCGCTGCCTTCCTCTTCCTACTTGACTCTTAACACAGTGCGTTTTGCTTGCAATTCACCCTCATATCTGCCACCACTTCGAAACGCCCTCCCTTCCACCCCTGCAGTTCTTCGTAATCTAATCAGCAGTGATGTATTTTCAGAGCAAGAAGGCACTGCTTTCCATTTCAATCAAATTCAGGCCTTTCAGAAGAACCCATAATGCAATAGTTCCGTACAAAATTCAGGCCCAATTTAAGCCCTATAGACTGCAGATGACTGATAAACACTCCACTACACGTCACTCTCCTTCTTGTGACTCGAGTTTTGCTGCAGTGCATCGTCATAAATAAGAGCGTGCTCTGTGCTCTCTCGTTGGGAACAGTATGTGCCAACTTTAAATTGGCAGTAGAGGTGGACAGGGTAAGGACGGAGGTGAAGAAATGCTGAAGTTAGGACCCCTGACAGGTGTGACTTTGGTAAAGAAATGTAATTGGAAGACACGACAAGTCTCAGCTGGGTGGACAGGTCCCAGAAACAGGCTCTCCATTACCAAGTGAGGGTGGATAGTGGTGCGGAGAGGGCTGAGGTGGGGGTAGAAGGAGATTGGGAAGGTTTCGCTTAATAAACACTTTGTTTTCTGCTGACGATCAGAGCGGCAGCGCGAGGGATACGTCGACAAATCGATAGACTGATTTGTTCCGGGCTCTCTATGTTCATCAGACCCATACCTCTCCCTTGGGGTGTGGATAGACTGAATCAAAAAGGGATGAAGGGAGGGAGGAGGAGGAAACAGACAAGTAAAATCAAGGGAGTAAAGAGTGAAAAAAAATAAAACAGCAGGAGAGTTGACGAGTCAGGAAAGCAGACAGACGGATGATGATGGGAGGGTGTAATGGATGGAGAAAATAGCGATGGTGTGGGAGGGAAATAGACTGCGAATGGTGAGAAGAGGAGTGAGAGAGGATTCGGATTGGCTGAGGGTCAAGTGCAAAGGTAAACGACAGCAGAGGTGGTAGGAGGGGTTGCTTGTGTAGGCGACATACAGAAAAGGAAATCCCTTTGCTCAATCGCTGGCTCAAGAGCCAACCTAAATCTAAATCAAACACACACACACACACGCACACACACTACTTCAACCATCACTCCTCCTGAGTTTGTCGAAGTATCCTAAAAAGAAAAAAGAAAAAAACTCAGTATTTCTCCTCTCTCTGCATCTCTCACTCTCAAGGCAACTTTATGCAAGAAGAGATGATGAGAGGAGAGGAGGAGGGGGACAGTTAGATAATAACACAGCAATTTTGTGTCTTCGCCACAAAAGCAAAAAGAGGCCCTGGTGCATAATGGCAGCAAGCAATTGTATCTGCAAAGATTTCCATTGCCATTACAGCTTTGTTCGCCATTGTGGGATTTGATGTCAGTCAAAAAGCTATAGCTCTGCAAATCACTTTGTCTGAGCCTCCGTGATTCTCTGGGCAACAGAAAGGATGCATAATTGCTCCACAGTATATCCAATTTGACTAATAATTGTATAGTTCATGATTCTCCTCGACTCACACCAATTAGCAATGGACCGCCCCAGAGAGGGGTTGTTTAACAGGTCATGAAACCAACGGGAAATTGCAGTGATCTTATCAGTATATCATTCTAAAAAGGTCCCTCAAAAGTCTAAAACTGACATTACAAAAAAGTGCAAACATCGTGAGGGTGCATGTGTGTTGAAGAGCCTTCAGGAAGGATAAAGTGACACAGGACTACAAGCAAGTGAGACAGGAGGTCAAGAAATGTCAATTAGAGGGATGGTCTTGGGTTGAGTGAAACTTGGAAGCCTATTTGTTCTTCTTGGGACCCGTTTCATTCATTTTCAGCGACAACCTGAGCGAACCAAACGTCCTGAATGGGTGAGGTGAGGAGACGCACATATGTGCTTACCTCTGCCTCTGGGTTAGATTGCCTTTTACTTCGACACACGCCACTCACAGAAACTTAGGAGCACCTATTTGATTTGTCTCACTATGAAATCATGAGATAACCGGGAGAAATTACAGAGAATAGGTATGCACTTATGCCATATCAAAACATAACAATATCCACAATCTAAAATGATATATAGTCTCATAGTCATTCCCAGTCCCAACTTTCAAGGTAAATTGAACACACCATAAGTGCTCAAGAAAAACAAGAAAGGTAATACTGTAAGGAACAAAAATATCAACTTAACTTCACTAAAATTCTGTCTAAATAGCAAGCAATTGCAAAAGAAATCTAGTATTTGTTTGGAACATATGTTGTAATGCAATATCAGAGTTTCTTTGAAAGTGAAATACTATTCCTGTGTCTGTAAACATTAGGAACACAAAAGGAAGTCTTTGAAAAGTTTGCGATTAGGGTAGTCACTTTCTTTTTCTTTGGCACCTGCCTCCATCATTAATTCCCTGGAGCTTTTCTCCACAAGGTGAGCAGCAAAAATGAATATGATAATAGCAAAAATACACAAAAGGCAAATCTGCCCACATAAATGAGAAACACAGCCAGAGGTGAGTAGATAAGAAGCGACACATAAATGAAAAGCGTAAAGGTATAAATGTTCCACAGACTGAGGGTATAAATATGTATTATGGACCTGCTCCGTTGGTGCATTGCTGTGGGCCTCCATTCTTCCACATGGAAAATAGCCACGGATGCCGTGTTTTAACCAATCAAATTTGCCCCTGGGCAGGTCGTTTTTGATGCAGTGGCGCACAGTAATCTCAGCCAATCCTTTTGTGTGACTGCTGGGGCTTCTGGGTCAGAGATGAGGGTAGTGGAATGAGGAGAAAGTCGCCAGGCAACTGCAGTCATAGCCTGTGGCTACAAATATGCAGTAAACCTCTTAAAAACTATGTTTTCACTTCAAGTTCATCATTGAAAAGTTCACCTGATTGTATCGCAAAAGACCTTCTTTCTCGCTAAAAGAAACTTTTTTTATTTTTGTTTACATGATTTCATATTCAGCGTCTCACATTTGAGAATTTGTTTACAGCAAACCCACAAAATATAATGTTTTGGATGTTACCTTATATTAACAGTGTGTAGAATGTAAACTGATGTGCACCAAGGTTTTCAAAGGAGGAAATTATCTTTTATTGCTTTCATGTGCGTTCTATCCCTCAGAGAGGCCCAAGCTATTTGACAAACACACAGAACATATATCAGGTATGTGAAGTTCCCGCCGCGGTCAAAAATTCAATATGATGCTTCGCCTGATTAGAATAAAGAAATGGAAGCATGGGATGATATGAGGGGGTGGACTGCAACAGAGTCACATTCCCACCTCTACAGTCCAAAACTAATGGATGAGGAAGGCAAATAGCGATGTTTTGAAGTTCACATTTACTATATCTGTATATTTTTGTAATGCAGAAGAGTAACAACCTTTCTGTTAGGGAAACAACATGTTTGTCTTTGCACTTCAGAGGATTTCAGCAGGGGTTTTATTTTAATTGAGATATGACGCTGCACACTATCACATTTGGTATTGTTGTTGTTGTTCTAAGCTGTTGTTGTTTGTTTGCATTGAAGCTTCATGGGAAACGTGATTTCATTGCACAATCTTCAATCATGGTTGGATTATTGGTCTGGTCATGTCCAGTTTCATTCTTTGGTTTATGTATATCCTCATGTGTCTTGTTTTACTTTCTACTTCCTGTTTTTGTTCGTTTTCGTCCTCATATCAGTCCCGTGTCTCCTGCACCTCATGTGTTCCTGTGCTTGTTCCCCTGTCCTCTTGTGTCCTCTGTGTTCCCGCTTCGTTCTCCATGGCTTAAGGTTTGTCCTCACATTTGTATTGCTTTTGGTGTAACAGTAACAATGACAGGGAGTTTATATATTCGATTAAATGACAGGATCAAAGGTTTTTGTGTTTACGTGTGTACATGAACTCGTGTGTGTGCTGCCATTTTCACGTGAATGCACTTGGTTGCATTTGTGAACACATAAATAATGCAGGTCAACTTGTATGCAAATTACTACAAAATTGTTATCCTGTTAGAGCTTGAAGGACAGAAGTTCAGCCCATGGTGCCGCTTGCCAAGCTAAACGTTACTATTTTTGTCTGTTTATTCCCCCTGCCAAACTACCTGCTATACACAGCCTATACATATTTACTTAGCACAAAAGTAAGTACAAATTTCTGTTAATATGAGGCATTATGCTGCTACATAAATTTGTGCTGTGGGGACGCACAGCAGAGAACAAAATGACGATCATGTAGCAGCAGGGGTTTGATAAGGTCACAGTTTAATGCTATCATTGCAATAACATTGATTGTTGCGCTGTAAGTGACAAGTGAAACTACACATTTCAAGCGTTGATATTGGGATGAATTCTTTCTTCACACACCAGACAAATATCTAATTAAATAGCTTGATTATGTCTAAAACATACCACTTGCATATTTCTTTCTTGTTACACAAAATAATAATAAGCAGCAATAACCTTTTTTTTGCAGTGAAGAGTTGGAGAACTAGTAATAGTATCAGCTGCAGTCTTTTAACACTGTGAATAATTAAAGTGTAACCTTATGACAGCATCTGAAGGCCATCGCTAGATTTGCTCAAACAGACACCTCTGTCTTTCACTCAGACATTAATATGACCTTCCTACACCTGAGTGGATGATTTCATCACTGCAGAGCAGTCACTGGGCATGGAATAAGATTTTTAAACTAGAAAAATTTTTAACTAACTTTTTACAAATTAACAACAAAAAATTGATACCTGGAAAAATATGAGGTGAAAGGAAAGCCATGCATTTTGAGCATTATGATTTCCTTTTCTTTTTCTTTTCCATAGATAACTGGTAGGGCTCATCTGACACACAGCTAATGTCCAAATTGAACAAGCTGATTCACCAGTTTTGGTTAAATTGAGTTTAAGGGTGAAGTGCCTTAATGACTTGGCAGTGTCTCTCGTGGCAGCTGTTAGAGGGCTTAAATCGTGTAATGCAACTTCAGTGAACTGTAAACATATGGAGTTAGAGGTTAGATTTCTAGAATCACATTTTTGCTCTGATGTGCAATAACCATACACTACACAACCAAAGCCAAATGTACCATTTCAAACAAATGGTGCATAACGTAATGCAACCAAGATCTCGATCCAACTATACTCTTTGTGTCAATGAAGTCCAACTTTTAGTTGATACGACAGCTCTAGAATCCTCCAGATGGCCCATTTTTGAGTCATGTGGAGGACTTTTGCTGGCAAAATGGAGAGAAATGTAAGATTGTTCTAACATATACATTATACCAACACTGTCATGATACAGTGCTGGTCAAAAAGTTTTCATTTAAGGGGAACACCATTACATCATTTAAAAACACACATTGTTTTTAAATACAGTCGCAACACATGAATGAGAAATGCACTACATCTGGCCTGACTATTTGTGCAGATAGTGGTAATGCAGCAGTTTCAAATAAATCTCCAGTAGGAAGCACCATATCTAACCAAATCTTCATGTCTAACAGGGAAAAGGGGGGCTTAATCTTGTCAAAAGCAGCACAAAGCAATCAGAGGGGCTGATCTTTGATGAGGGAGATGGATTATAATCAAATAGAGACTCAGAGTCTAGCTATCATTGTGTGGAATTAACTTTGGCTGTGGCACATCCACACACCACAGGAGTGTAATGAAAGAACAATATCACTAATGGGGTTTTGTGGCTGAATGTTTTACCTTTTAGGATTGATTTTGTGCAATTGGTAGAAACAATTTTCGATAGAGAGAAAAAAAAGAGTACGCGCAGAGAACTTTCTGGGGATTATCTGTAATGCCAGGTGGTGGGAGCAACAAACGTGATAGCTGCAGGGGTTAAATTGGGCTGCGCGTCGCCAGGGCTTAAACCTGGCACGTTGGTTTACCCTTCCTGGAATGCAGGTTCCGCGGCGAGCGAGATGCGCCGTCTTCCCACTTCATTGATTGTGCACCAGCAGTGTCCAGAATTAAAAAGTAAATCTTGGAAGACGATCTGCCACATTGGTAGGTACATTTCTGCACCAAAACTGTCATGTAATGAAAATCTATGATGGGATATTTAGCTTCAATTACAGTGTGCTGCTTCTGTCAAATTGTGTTGGAATACAACACACAGGGATAGAGACTTCATGGTGCGTTCAGGTGCACCTCGTAAACTCAGAAGTCTCGAGTCAGATGGCCATGAAGGCTGCTGTAAACATGAACGTTTCTGTTTATTTCTTATCTTTCTTTGTTAAAATATCTACATGTAAGCCTGCATCTCTCATTACTTTTAGTTTTTAGTTTTTTTTTTTGATCTGGGGACATTTTTAATGTTGAGATTCTCAACAAACAGAGCAATACTCATTGTACTACATTTCCACATAGGCAAACAAAAAAATAATAATTTCAAATTGTTATCAGCTAAAACCATATTCTTGTTCAACAGGTCCTACTCACCTTTGTGACCATTTTCAAAATTGTTTACAGAAGCCTTTTCTATTAAATAAAGAATTACACTCATAACAAATCCCAATTTCACCCCTGCACAGAAGTTAGATGAGCAGGCCTGTAGACCTGTAAACACAGTTTAATGTGTAAAATTGGTGGAGTTACTGTCTAAGTGTATGAAAGCAGGACTTAAGAATTTAAATTGTGACAGTTCTCCACACAGCATTGGTTCCACACACACACACACACACACACACACACACACACAGTGCTGTATTGTCAGCTAACCATGGTAAAGCTGAGCAGAATGCTTTAGCTAAACATTGAATGGACACGTGGATAATCTCAGCAGTGGATCAATCAGTATGGTTACACAACAGGCACCTTGACTGAGTTCAACCTCAGTGTGATGCATTATTTATAGTTACCTGTAGAAACTATTCAATACTCACCTTTCGATAGCTGACACAGACTGATGGATAGATAACTTGTTCGAAGAAAGATTTATTCAATGGGCACATTACGCAATTTTAATGGATGGTTAGAAAATGCTGAGCACCTGACTTGTTAGCGAGAAGCTCCCTAATTAACATCAATATCCATTTGATGTGTCTGCAAACAGGAAAGGTGTAGAATCCCTATTGTGCTGAGTGAGGAGGAGCTGAGGTCGGATGGGGGGGATGTTCAGTTTCAGCTCAGTTCCTCTCCACTCTTGTTTGTAGCGGCATGCAACCCTTTCTAGCATAAAATTGTTATGTGTAAATCAAAAAAGGGATCACAACACAAGACACTCAGACAGGTAAAAGAAAAAGTCCACAATCCAAAGTCCAAAACACCAGTAACAAAATGGCTAACAACAAAAAGGCAACAAGGAGAATCCAGAGAACTAAACCCGAACCCGAAGCCATCTGGTGCAAATCCAAAACAAAGGGAACACACAAGCACAAAAAAACGGTCATTTTTTACTTTGGCTCTCCTGTAAAGTTGGTTAAATGTCACAGTAGCCTCTCTGGTTCTCACCCCTATTCTGTTAGTATCTTGGAATATGAATATCTTGTGGCGTCAGTTCTGCAGAAGTGAGAGTGCAGAGAGTACATTCTGGACTGTACAATATATTGAGAATTGTAACTTCAAATGAAATTAAATCAAGATGATATTTGAATATTTGTGGAAAATTGTCATTGTTTGTGCATAATCTGATAGAACATTACCAAAAGAGGTCTTGGTGGGGAAACTTTTCAAACCACCATGTGTGTATGTGTGCTGTATGTATGCAAATCTTAAGCCTTTATGTATATATGCAGAACTTTATTTGTGCCCTTGCACATGTCCTTTGCATCCTCTCCCTGAGGCCTCAAGTAATTGTCACGGATGTCAAGCTAAGAGAGGGGAAAAAAAGCAGGGATGCAGAGCAGCATATCCAGGCAGGACACAGAGGACAAAAGCCCAGTCAGCCGCTGCCTTGTGGGGCTGTGTTGACTATAAGGGGAGCCTTCTCCTCCAGCGATCAGGAGGGGAGACCCTCAGGTTTCAGAGGGCCATTCTTACGGGTCACTGGTTTTCATCCAGACATTGTATGTTTATGGACCCTGACATTAGCACTGGAAATCCCTGCATTCAAATCACAGCAATAAAATAAATCTGAATTTTTTAAGTAGATTTTAGCTAGCTGCATAAGCTGTCTTCTGTCAGGACAGTAATGAATAGTCAATACATACTGTTATTTACATGCCACAGTTTACAGACATGTGGAGCACATAAACCATGAAATATAGACTATTCTCCAAATCCTTCCTGTGCACTCGGTTTTTATTTATTGAGCAGATATTTTCTCTGTTTACAGGAGTTGGACGTAACAGTGTGCAGATTATAATTTGTTTGCTTTGTCTTTATGACATGGACATAAACTGATGCCTTGCCAAGAAACACAGTAAGTTGGAACGGATGAGCAAACTTTGAGTTGCTGCCCTGTCTGCTGAAACAAACAGTGGATGTGTGTCCTTTACTTTGGGGAAACATCTGATTGTGAAACTCCACATCTGTAAGAGATAGCCAGGATGCTTACTTAGCATTTTCCACAAATCCAGGGTTTAAAATATAAATGATTCAGTCTATTTGCGAATCAAGCCCAAGCCTGGAAAAAGACAAGAGTCAAGAATTTTTGAGCCATATAACACAGCTCTACCAGCCGGTCAGCTAGTGAAGAGTGAAATATTAGATTCAAAACAAACTCAGTTGATTTCCTTCTTTTATGAAAAGGCGAGTAAAGCTCCCCTGGTGCACGTACTGTATACACAGCGCTGCTGCACAATCACGCACAGGCAATACACAAATCTTAACCTATATACACTAAAGCCCTCTTTCCTCCTTCAATGCACAAACCCTAAAGTAAATAGGAGATGGAGGACATGTTTGCGAAATTGGCTTTGAGCTTTGAGCCCCTCAATAAGTCATGGGGTTGAGTCAAGGAATTTGGGTTTGTGGCAGCAGAGACACTGGAAAAAAGATAAACATGCTCAGCGCTTTCCTTTTAGGGTTCATTACTCTGCCGTCCCAGGGTGAGCCAGAGTTGAAGAGAGGAGTTAATTCCTACCGAGTGAGAAAAAACACATTAACTGAGACCTATCCATCTTCCCAGTGCTGACACCTCCATTTAAATCTCTTATTTCTAAAGGGATGCAGAGGGGAGAATCGTCTTCTCTGCATATGGGCCTGCACATATGGGGGTGTGTGTAAATGTGTGTGACACCTTTTGCAGTCAAAATCTTTCATTATGATATTTTCAATTTAAAGAGGGGCCAACATTTCCTGCTCTTCTGAAAAATTAAGTGGCATTTTCAGTGGATTAATTCTAGACATCTGGGAGTGTATTCATAATGCTAATGCAGGTTGCAGTGTTTTCATTTGCTCCGGGGAGTGAAAACTGCGATTTGGGGGTGGGTCTCTATTAATCTATCCAAGGTCCATATTTTAAACATGGGCCATATTAAAATTACACTTGACATTTCATCAACAAGAGGTCCATAATACCTCTAGGGTGAACTATATGTAAAGATGAAAAATTGCATTAATAGTTGCTAACTCTTGAACATGAGCTCAATTTTCTTAAGGAGAAAGTTTCTGTCTTTCATTCAAACTTTTCAGCGCTTCCCCACCCTCCTATTAATCTTTACCTAAATCTCCCGCTACCTGGCTATTATATATGCTAAGTGGTCTTGTCATTGGGTCCCTTGTTGCCCGGTTTAATGAGCAGCCTAAGAAAGGGATCTACTGGCTTTAATCAAATCAGCCCCGGGTGTCACCAGCTCCCCAACGAGACCAGCTTTGTGCCAGGGCTGCCGATATTATACCCCATTAAGAAATGATGCCCGACTCACACAGCCAGACACACACACACACACACACACACACACACACACTGATTAACGCTAATCAGACAAAAAATTAAGAGTGCTGGGGGGCCCTGGGCCTACATCATGCTGTAGGAGTATTATTAGAAAGGAGGGAAGGTGATTGATGCTATTAGACATACAATATGTTGCATTAAACCCCTGTGGTGATTCTAGGGTTTTGTACTAAATAAAACCTGCTTAATGACCTTGCAACTGCAGTACTTATGCACTGGAAAGTTAACAACAAGATGTTATTTAAAGACTTTGAGTTGTAGTTGTTCATAACTTTAGCTTTTGGCAAACAAAGATTCAGTTTTAGATCTGTCATTACCTGGGTGAGAAACTGACTTGATCCAAATAATGAGGACTTAATCTAAACTGGGACTTTATTAGGCCTGCACAATATGACGAAAATCTGCGATGTGCGATAACACTGTTCAATATTGCAATGACGATATAACTTGCCATAAATAAACAAATATTGAAGTTTGCATATTATTAACTATACAGTTAATGATGGCTAACGTTAGTTTTGAATTGTTGGTGTAGGTCTTTATGGTTGTATTGCAGGTGGTGATGGAGGCTGTGTTTCCTCTAGAAGTTGCAGCATCTGCTTGGCATGTTTTACACAGTACCTGTGTTTGTAACACATCGACTCTCCTGAATCCAAAATAAGCCCATATAGCAGAAGTGCTGTTTCTTTTCACCAGGGACCTTCACAAGGTCTTCGTCGAACACATTTTCATGGCTTTTCTCTCCTCCTTTAGCCATCATAACCTGGCAAACACCACCAAACTGATGCCGATTCATTTTGTCACGGTAGCTAACAGCTAGCTGGGGCTTCATCTGATTGGCCCTTGTATCCAGGTCTTCATCTGATAGGCTAAATGTTGGCATGCTCAAGGTGCATGCATGGCGCATGTAAACAAAATGATTTTTCGTACTTATCAGTCTTTTGTGATGTGTTTTTCGCACATGTTCATATCGCGATGACGATGAAAATTCGATTGATCGGGCAGCCCTAGACTCTACTGTATCAGATCAGCTTTGATGATTTCTCTAGAGAAGAGTATATATGACTTCACCCTACAACTAAAAGTAAAGTAGTTCAACAGAGTGATTTGTCTTTTCATTCACAAACTAGCAGAGTTCCAGCAGTGGCACATAAATAGTGCATTAAACAACATAGATTTCAATGTATGTATTGTAATTTCTTATGTATTGTGCGGTTTTACGTAGTGTATACGCTGATCTGTGGTCGTTTCTTGTCTACGTGCTCAGGGACAACAGATGCACCACCTGAAGGCCAATCCATGGATTAAGACTTGGCCTGATCCAAAGATTTCTGATGGCTCAACATTGGCTTTCAAAAGACCAATCCATTTACAAAGTTAAATTATTAAATAAAATACTACTACAAAGTGTTTTGAGCAAGTAAGCCGCATAGCACATAGCAGCCAGCTGTTTTAATTGATGCTAAGTGTTAATATTTTAGAAAAACTGGACTGGAGCCAAAAATGTGATCAGGCCACTCCTATCAAACACAGTATAGTTGCAATGGCTAATTCAATACCACAGCTTTTAATTCATTTCTGGGAACTACTCTTAAGTCCAAGTTAAAGTTTCATTGGCAGTGAACTCATCATTTATGACCCAGCAGCTTCTCCTGAACTATCAATCATAAGGGAATGCTAATGTAATTACTGAACTTTTTGGGATCCTAACAATGGAGAACATAACCTTAACAACATACTACTGAGTAGCAAGAAGAGTGATTCATTTTCTTTTTCTGCTGAGCAAGAATTGAACACGCATGGTACATTGATTACTACAAATCTACGATATTTGGCACAGCTCAAACTATACACACATGCACACACTCCCACTGGACCTAACCTTCAGGGAAGCAAGACTTGCCTTAACAAAGTGGAAAATAATTTCCAATACATATTAATGAAGCAGAGTTGAATCGATGCCCTTGGAACTTTATGAGTGTGTGTGCCAATGCAATGCTGCGACAGCAGCATAGTGTATGTGTGGCTCAGATTTGGGGGGTGGGGTGGGGGCAGGGCTGCTAGCTAGCTTGGCTCAACAATAAGGGCCCTCATCTATCATGCTGAGCTCAGAGTGTGATGGGGCCTCACAGGTCCGTGTGAGTGACCCTGACTCTGAAAAAATCCCATCAAGTCTGGATAGAAGGACTAGCAGTGTTTGAGTGCTTCACTACTGTATGTGTAAGCAACTTTTAATGGTGAGTTAATGATTCAAAAACACAGAGAGAGATCCCATTAATGATGTTTGGATGCGTAATTGTACTCACATGCACATATTTGTTAACTACTAAATGTGTCCACGCTTGCACATGTACACACGCTATAAAATCCTGCTTCTGCAGCAAATCGCCCAGACCAGCTTGTTCATCAAGGGCCGAGAGCGTGTATCGAACAGAGAGAGAGAATTACAACCCTGCAGCACTCATGGATGACACAGCCACTTACAACTTGACCAATAGGCCATTTGCACTGAATGAATCACATATTTAAACACATTAATAACGAGCGCCACTGGCTACTGTACAGCATGGAATAAAAGTATGTGAAGCGACACGCGATCACGAATGTGCACGCACTAGTAATTTAAAATTTTGCCTACAGCCACATAACAGCAAAAGTGTGAGCTCCTGTAGGCTTCTCACTAATTAACAATGTTACTTGACACAGCAATGTTTTTACATGTACAGGAGGTGTTTATAATCAGTTTACCCGGTCTCACAGGCATCAACTGAAATGTACAAGACAATGTTGATTTTTCCAGAAAAGAAAGGCACTGGACTGTAATTAAGAAGCTGTAGTAACAACCCCCCCCCCACACACACAAGTGCACAAAATGCAGCATGGTTAAGCTTGTTGTTATTCCTGTGCCGTGTTGCCACTGCATGATCATGCTGATACCCTGGGGCAATTTGTTATGGACATCAGAGGAGCAGCGAAGGTCACAAGCAAGACAAAGTATCCAGCCAGCCTATCATAGACGCTGCTGATTCAGCACTTTCAAAAGACATCACCTGCCAATGATGAGAAAAGAAGGAAAAGGGAAAAGAGAGAGAAAGGGGACAGGGACAGAATGATGATGAAAGAAGGTCAAAAGAACTTTGTCAGAAGTTCAAATCAAGACAGATGAACAGTAAATATCACAGGATTTAATTTCCATTTTGGAAAAAAGGTTATTCTACTGGTTTCCGATGATAGAAGATTTTGACACTTTTGCACATCACATCTTAAAAACATGAGCCGCAGCAGTACTTGCTCTTCTAACTAAAAACAGGGGGAAAAAAGCAAAATCATTTAAAATCTAAAAACTTGACTTTTAATATATGAGGCTTTATGGTTTAGTGGGCAACATGGTTTAACAGAAGGGTTTATAATTAAAAATGAAAACACAGAAGACTTAAGGAAAAACTCATCTGATTACTTCTTTACATCCATCAATTCATTCAGTGCAATTACGTGTAAAGGCCAAAACATATCTAAAAAACAATCAGAGGGCTTAAAAGAAAAACACTGAGCCATCTGACTGATATTGAGCTGGAGCAGCTTCTGCATAATCCATATCTCAATTACCTCAAAGCCTCAAAATCCTCTTCTAACTTGCCTACTTTTTTATTTATGGAAGTTACAATTGGTAACTCTCATGGGCTCGTGGATCATTATTGGTGGACTTGTCCATGGGGACAAATTTGTTTTCCCACTTTTCAAACTAAAGGAATATCCTTTTCAACAGTATTTTAAAGAGAACACTATGTAGACAGCGATAAGGCCTAAGTAAGACATTTCTGCATGAATCAGGGTATGAAGGATTACAGCCACTGAGGCCCTATGATCATTCTAATTAACACACACACAGCGGTGTCACAACCCCTCGCTACAACTTCAACAGTCAGCCAAAGCTTTGGCAGATATCCACAATCTCCACAAGTGGGATTAAGTTGGTCTGCTTTGTCATAAACTCGATATTTTCTAACCACTAAAAAGTGCTGGAAAGTTGAGTGTTGGTGATAAAAAATCTGACAGTGACAACATGACCTCTACAAGGAACTGGTTGAAGTAAGGCTCTTTGGGGCAAGAAAGAGAGTTTAAAGAGATATTGAAATACCTGGAAAGACAGAGAGTAGGTAAGAGTGGGAAAAACTTCCACAGGGGAGATGGAGACAGGAAGAGCGAGGAGTATTTAGGTCTCTTTAGTGCTGAGTTGCAGCCACCGCTTGATTGGGTGCTTTGGGAGGAAATGGAAAAGCTCTCCAGCCAGGTGCTTATCTCTGACCAGAGCTTACAGAGTCAACCGACCGCCAAACTGCTTTACCCTGACAGCCAGACACTCACAGGGTAAGTTCCAATCAGCCTGTGGAGAGCAATGTCCAGGAAAGATATTTCCACCAAGCTAGTGTAACTTTTTAGTCGCAGATATGTGCTTTCTAAAGTTCTGTGGGAGTGCAGAACACTGACATTTATGTGTCAAGCTCAAAAACATTGCTATCTGTGATTAGAGGGCCACAGTAAGCTGGAAAAGAGGTAGTGGCCTGTTCAGATGTTTACTCTGAACACTGGAAATCACAGACTTTAATTGTGTGGGTGCAAAAGGATGCAAAGTCTCCAAATGCTGCAGAGGGAATGGGCCAGCGCTTTGAAATCCATGTTGACCGAAAGCACAAGGCCTGTATTTAATAGGAACTGTTGTTTAAATGCCTTTTGATCTTTTAAATGCTTATCTGCTCTACTCCTGAACTTCTGAAAAGCTTTAAGTTGGATAGACCAATTCATGTTGATTAAACATGTAACAAGCACAAGTTAGCAATAGCTGCGATAAGGTACACACAGCCATCCAGGCATTCAAGCATTCACATGCACACAAGCTCAGTTGACCTCCATGGCAATTATTACAGCCTCATAAATAGAAAGATGCAGCTGCCATAGGGTGGACACAGCCTTCTGGACCAATGAACTGATGGACCAACAGGGGAAGACAGACCAATAAAAAAGGAATTCCGCTGAATTCTATGATGCCTCCAACACAGAGTGCACGTCAGCTGTTTCATAAGATAGGAAAGGAGAAGCAGCAATATGGCTCGTGTGTGTAAGTCTTTCTGCAACGTTTGAATTTGTTTGTCACTATCTGCCTCTCAGTTAGTCCTTCAAGTCCCACTCCCACCTTCTCATCTCCTTTTGTCCACCAAATGTCCCCTCAGTCGGATTGGGTCCCCAACAGGACAAAGGACCCCCCCCCCAAAGGTCTTTGTCCATGACTCAACAAGTCAGAGCTGTTCAGTTGGCATGCAGATGAGTCAAGAAATCTATTTTGGTAGATTGCCACATAAATTAAACACATGGATAGCAATGCCTTTAATATGCCTCTTAATGACACAGCTAAATGATGATATGCATCTGAATCAGAGAATGTTAGTCTTCTGAGTGTTCAATGAAACGTGACTTATTAATCAAACATAAAAACAATGCTGGACATAAGTGCATTTGAGTTATCGTTGAGGTTGTAAGTCTATTGCGATGAATACCTGCAGTAAGTCTTTGTTGCTCTGCGATTCCATTATCCCTGTATGCATAAGATGTGTTGACAGTCTCACAGCGTGGCGACAGAGCCTGGGGGTAGCTGGGTGGGTGTGGGGGGTGAGAGTGGGGGGCTGCTGATAGTGAAGAAGAAAGAAAAGGTAAGGTCCAGAGAGAGCAAAGGGAAAAAAAGGCAGATAGAGAGTGAGATAGAGAGGTGTGGTGTGCGGGGCTACGGGCCTCTGTGTCCTGCAGGGGATTACAGATGGCCCTCAGAATTAAATCAAAACTGTGCTGACTGCCAAGGAATGGGCTCTGCGACACATCGGGTGCCACATGAGAGGGGGGTAAGACTGGCGCAGAGGGAGGAGGCTGAAGGCGAGGGGCTGCAGCCACAGAGTGAAAATCGCCTTCAAATGAGTTTTTGAAATATCTAAAAATAAATTGCCTTTGAAAAAGCTCAACAGACAGCTGATATGCGGGCTGGATGGGGGCCAAGTGAAAAGTTGCCCTCTCCCTCCATTTCTCCTCATCTCAGCCACTTCTATACCTTGGCATCATTCATTTTCTCACGTTTCATTCCCTTCCCTGCTCATAGGCACGGACACCGGCCTGCGTGCAGGTACTGTACTAACACAAGGGGTTTAAACAAAGGTCGGGTCTCTCATTTAGTTATCAATAAAAACAGTTGGTTTAGAAAATGAACAAAGCACATTCTCCTGGCCGATGATATCTACCTACAAAATACTGTATATGGGGATTCATTCCAAGGGACCAGCAGATGGTGAGCTCTATTTTTAGAGGAAAAGATTGAATAATGCATAATCGCCTCTGTCTGCTCATCATTTCCTGTGCACATGCTCACTATCATACTGTACATTCAGATTAGCATTTTACCTGGCACAGAAAAGTGATCGCTACTGTTGATAACCCAATTAAGACATTAAAGCTTCAGATGTGCGGCCATTATGCACCTTCATACTGCCGTGTATTTGTTTAACCTGGAGAGTCATAGAGTTTTGTGAATATTAAACACACTCGCATCATCTTACTCAGGTTGCAGCACTTACATTCTGACATCTTTGAAGCATTCTGATGTCGCTATCTCATTCCCAGCTCTGTGGAGATTAACTTCTAAGTAGAGTGTGTAAATGAAAATGTTGCATCGACAGTACGAAATGCAAATGAACATGCAAATGAGTCGAGGGACGCGGTAAGATTGACTTTTTTTAACTCCGCAGCTCACAACTTTCATAAAAAGTAAGCAGACTACAATGGCTGATAATCTGGGTTGGTAAACACATTAGTAAATGTCTGCAATAAACACTGGCTGAGATGTCAAGTGCATTGTTATGTTCGTACTTGAAGTATTTTCACCATCTGATCATCATTTCTCTATTATAGCCATTAGTAAGTGCATGGAGGGGCATGATTTTCCTTCACATTATGCATTGTTTTTATCACAGAAAACAGATTTGGCTATCTGTATGGTAATTTCAGACCCACATCATACACTTACCTAATGACCCAAATGTTGGATAGCAGAATATGTGAAACTCAAATTGTCCCATTTGTTCAGATTTGTAAACACTTGGTTGTGCACACTCTGCTCACTCCTGAGGCACGAAATTAATTATATGTCCCAAGGCTTATTTTCTCTGTGTTATTGTTTTCCCCTTTCACAGTCTTTTCACAGATGCTCTTACATTACAGTATAAACTATGTGCTGCCAGACCCAAAATAAAACTAATGAATCTCTTGAAGAAAATCATAAAGCTTTCCCTAAATATACAAAAAAATATACCCATATTAAGTACCCATAGTCTACCATTGAAACATATAACCTCTGCATAGTTTACCATATAACAGCAAGAAATGGGAGGCATTACATTTTTTCAGCAACTCACACACAAATGTAGATAACAGAGGAATACAGGCACATGGGCAGAAACACAACCTCCAGCTTCTCTAATGTACACTCCAAGGTGGATAAAAGGTGATGTTGTTGACATCAACCACAGATTAAGAACAGAAAGGTTTGTTTGCCTGCGTACGGTGGAAATGCCACTAACCTTTAGTAGCGCAAAAACACACCTGCATTCATCAATACAGGATTTAATCAGTCGAATGAAATCAGATGCACAGCCTCAAAGCGTACAGCATGTTCTATGCAAACAAATGAGCTGCTCGCCATTCAAGTGCAGGTGCCCCTCAACTAAACTCCTGGCATCACTCGCCAGTTTGCAGAGCACTGATCAATGAAATCCTTAAAGCATCAATAAACAAAAGTGTTTTTCTCTCTTCTCTTTTCTCTCCATAAATGTGTAATTTCTGTTTTCACAAACGTAGGTTTGGTTGGCATGCAATGTGAAAGCTGTCTTATAACCAGAACAGATTTTATGTTCATGGCTCTGTGTGTCTCTATCCTGATAATCAGACTGAATTGCTATTTCTGCTGCAACTAAGAATTATTTTTATTATTGATTAATCTACCCATTCTGCAAAATGTTATCGTTTATTCCATAACATGTCAATACATTTAAAAAATCCTCAGTGACATCTTTAAATTGCTGCTTTTGTCCAAACAACAGTCAAAAGACTCTTCATTTACTTTCATAAATGATAAAGAAAACAGCAAATATTCACATTAAAGACGCAGGAGCAGCATATTTTCAACATTTTTGCTTAAAGCAAGTTTGGTAAATAATTTTCCTTCATCGACTAATTAATCGACTAATTAATTGGCTTATCGTTGCAGGACTCGCTATTTGTTTCACAATAGCATGGAAATATGAAGCTCATAATAAAAAAGTATATGCATCACGGAAAAGAAAAACAACACACACTTCGAAAAGAAAATTCTCTGCCAATATAAATATTTTTGTAAATTAAACATTGCCTTTCAGCCTCCCAGCATTCGCTCTCTAATAAATGCCATCTTCAATAGGGTGGATGGAGGTTTTACCCACCGGCACTATACATGGTACCAAGATACTTTATTGGCCACAGTGGAAGCCCCTTATTACTCCCCTTCCACCCCCGCGGTTACTCACGTCTTAAAACCAAATCTGCTCCACTAGTGCTGCCAAGGAGCTGTGCCTCAGCTCTCTCCCACCTCTGACCTGACAAATGGTAATGCTTCATTATTTCTCGTTCACATTGCTTCTTTTTGTGCTGAGGACAGATTGTTAAGAACGGCACAAACAGAAATGTCTGAGACGGATCAAAAGATGGCCGTTGAATCAGAAATGTGCACTCCGTGAAAAGTGAGTTAGTGCAGAAAGTTACTGATTTTTGGTGTGCAGGCGTCTGTCTTGTTGATGCTCCTATGCTTTGTCTAACATTTCAACACAAACTGTTGAAATCAGCCATTTTCAGGTTTGGGAATTTCACAGTTTTTAGCACAATACCAATAATCTAAGATGAATTGCATGCTGCAGGTTGGAGACCAAAAGAGAAATCAATGAAAAAGTGGCATGCCAGCTGTCAACCTGGTTCATTATTCTTGCAGAACACAATAAAGGATTATTTTGCATGGCATGGTTTGCCTTTTATAGTAGCTTCCTTGCACGGTAAAGGTCAGGGGACCGTTGGACTGAACACCCAAGGAACGTGCAATAACAAACAAGGTTTCAGTTTTTCTGGAGTGTGGGTTTATATTTATAAGGATGCAGAAAAATAACCCCAAAAAAGAGTCTTACAGGTCAGAGTATAACAAGACCATATCTACCAGGTTTGACAGTAAGCTGGTTTCCAAAAGGCTCCTGTCTTTAAAGCCACACCAGACATAAAAAATAAAAAATAAAAAACACTAAGATCTGTTAACACACTAACCAGATCAGCATCACAACTGATTCCCAAACTAAAATGACTGTGGGGAGGGGGGAGAGGAGACTACAAGGGCAGGCAATACTCAAAACTGAATGCTTTTTGTCTGTCTGGGATGATGATGATGATGACAGCTCGAGTTGGAGGATCCAAGCAGTTTATGAGCCACTTTAAGCGATTTCTTAATGCGCTGCACTTCGATGCGGCTCCCCAGTAAAATAGCCTATTAAAGCTGATCATGAAGGCATGTCTGCCATCAAAATGGTCTCTTTTTGTGGTATTTGCCTGTGAGAGAGTTTTCCCCCTTCAGTAAAATGACAACAATGATTCATCCTATCCATATGCAAATAGACGGAAATCTAGATAAAAATGCAGCAGACGTCTTTACGCTTGGGTCCTGTGTCTGCATGACAGACCCTTAGGTTTACAAAAGGTGGGATTTGGTACAGCCTTTGCTCCCTTTCCTTTAGACAGTCCAGATGTACTTGAGGACTCAGACCAAACAGGACTCAGATTTATACCCCAAAAGGAGGCTCAGTGTTAAATAAATCTAACTTGCAATAGTGAGAAGGCAGATGACTTGGCATGGATGAAAAGCAGATTTACAATGGCCTCAAAGGAGACAGTGATCAACACTATACTCAAAATGTACATTGTTCAAGGGCAGCACACAATTGCTCCAAATCCCTTTGGCACCATTTGGCTCCACTGATAACCATAAAGAGAGAGAAAAGGAGAGGCTGAGACACAGATGTGTTCAAGTAGACGAGGCCCAACAGGGCTGGCCTAATCACAAGATTAGCCATTTTAATTTAGATTATTCGAGACTTGTTGGCATGTAACGCCCGCTGTTGCTTTGACTCATACAAAGGCATAGTGAGAACATCAAAAAGATGAGAGAGTGACATGCTGTTTTCCAGTGGCGCTTTATTAAACCCAACAGCTGGGGAAAACGCTTGGAGTAGACACAGCCCCCTCTGAAGGAGACAAATGGGAAAAGGTCACTCATTTGGCACCTGATCACATATGTTTAAGGGAGGTTACATAAAGGCAGACTAACAGTTATCAACTCGAAAGATTATGATACAGATCTTGGCATTTGACTTGGTGGAGGTTCTACAGCCTCCAGAGGGTGGCAAAATGGCTAAAAAAAAGAAATGGAATGATGTTCTCTGGCATAACATTTAAGTTTTAGTGAACCAAAGCAAAATTAACACATAAATCATTAGTTTATTGGAGTCCTGTACAATTTCTCACACTTTAAATTTCAAGGTTCAAAATACTTTCTTATTTCTTTCTCCAAAATATCTTTCTCCATATCTAGAAGTCACTTGCTCTGTGAGTCAAAGCCATATGTTAACATGTCGCAGTCTGACATTTTACTACCACAGATGTTCAGGAGTAAATTTTCATCTCCCGTACTCATGAGAGCATAAAGAAGAGATCCCAGGGCGACAATCAATCTATAATGACCTTAGGCCTTGTCATAACATTGTCATAGTGTCCAACCAACACAAGGGTCCACTGTCCACGAGTAATAAAAGCCGACACCATCTCAATTTCTTCAATTATGTACACACGGATCCACACCACCTCTGGCAGTGCAGTAGCAACATTAATACCACATTACAACTGCATTTTGGAGACATTATGAATAAGCAGTGATTCACAGCAGCTGCATTCATTACACAAACGTGATTAAAGTGGCAGAGCCCTCGGGCGTCCGGGGAACTAATGATCCCACTCTGCCTTTTGTTATTCACGTTGGCTGAGGGCGCGCCGCTAAGCAGCAGCCCTGGGTGTCTGCTCGCACCGAGTGAGGCCTCATTAATAACAGACCATTCACAAACCCTGCGTTCATACTCGGCACCCGGCCGTGGGTAAATGAAAGACACGGAGCCCCCCGGATGCCCGGGTATACCCCTGGCGCAGATGGGTCTGCTCGCTCTCCTGCATGATGATGCTGATGTCCACTTGTGTGTGTGACAAGCTGACATATGTTAGCAGACATTCATCGCTGGCTGTTAAATTGCCCCTCTTTGGATGCTCTTTTCAGCCCGATCGGCGCACTTTCCCTCCAGAGACTGGCAATGTACATATTTACATAATGCTCTAATGCAATAAAACAAATGAATACAGTGCTGTGTGTGTGCTAGGAGAGGGGCTTGGTCAGAGAATTATAGAAAATAGACCAGCCCACGCTATTTGTACATTGCAGTTAAAGTATAAGGCTGCCTCAAAACCATTTAACACAGACATTAGGTTTGTTTTCGAAGAATCAGAATTGGAGGGACATGACGAAGTAAATAGTAGAATTTAGATAGAATAAAATACAATATTACAGTAATCCCACAAAATAGTAAGCAGCCCATTTATAATGACTGTACTACCACAGCTCTTGCTACCAAGGATGCAGCGAATAACAGACTTCACTATTTGTAACCTTGAAGGCTCAGCTACACCAAATGATCTTGCTTTCACTCTAAAAAAGCTGACATTATGATACAATATTTTCAATGAACAACAGTGAGGGAAGTTAAACAAATACAACTGGAACAAAGATATCAGGTGTGCCGACCTCAAAATGCAGCAACAAGTTCAGGCAAGCAAAGTTAAATAAGCTGTCACACTAGCAACACAATGGCAGAGGACTCAACCCTGACCCTGAAGCTGTGTTTCCACCCCAAAAATGCATTAAAGAAAAAACAAATGAACATTTTGTCATTATCTTCTCACCCTCAAGCTGATGGAAAGTTGGAAAGTTTTGCATAACAAAACATTTCTGGGGCTTCAAAGCAAAAACCAGCGTATCAGCATTCTCCTAATCAACTGACATAGATGAGGTCCAGTAACGGAGACGCAATGCAGCTGTTTCTATACATTTTAAAACAAGTCCCCATCTGCTTAAGTTGTTAAGAAGAATGGTGCAACGCTGCTATGCTGTAAAGCTCGAGAAATGTTTTGTGAACTACAAAACTTAATTTGATATTCCATTGGCATGGGGGTAATAGATAGTGATTGTTTTTTCATTTTTGGGTGAACCTGACGAATATCCAAGCTGCAAAACTTGCAGGAAAAAAGCTGGTGCTAAAGGGCCAAACATCATGAATTTTCATTATTCTTATTCATCACTTCGTACTGTATAATTCGGTTACTGTATTATTTCTGTTTTTTAGAAGACAAAAAGCTGTTGCAAATTACAATAAAACCTAAATTAAAATGAGTCATGTTTTTATCATTTCACAGAGCCTTAGTGTTGTGAAATAAATTAATGGATTATAATCATAAACTAACATTTTAACTTGTCGTCGGACTGTACTTGCACGATCAAAATCTAGAGTCGTTGCATCCCTACTTGCTATGTTATAAGACTTAAAGGGACTCACTTTAGACTCAACCTATAAGTACATATAGTGCTATGATATGCATTTTCATAGCCATTCAAACTTCCTGAGCTAGATATACCCCCTGTACTTTCTGCCCATCAGATAGATTCTGGATCACCCCTGCTGCTGACCATGCACTAAATTATTCAGTTGAAAATAAGTCCACATTAAAAATGCATCGACTCGCAAGAGTAAGACACTGTAGAACAAACTCCGGTGCTAAACATGTATGAAGGGGATCAATGCATAAGAGTTTTTTGTCATTTGCAATGCAAATTCTGATCAAGCGCTTTTAGACTATAGGTGACAGTGATACGTATAGTGTATAATGAATTTCAATCGAGCACAAAGTGTGAATCCATATTAGAAGGAGAAAGAGTGAGGTTATCAAAACACACAGTATTTCTTTAGGTGAAAGTAATTTGTCCTTGAATGTAGGTAGCTGTACAAACAGCACACATTTTCTTTAGATGCATATATGAGTATGTATTTAGAAATGTCTATAGACAAACAGAGGCTGAGAAATGTACTTAGGGTTTTGTATGTTTTTGAATAGCAATACAGACACAAAAATCTTTAAAAATAATTAAAATGCCGTACTGTAATTGAATAGACATGCAAGTAATGATGATTTTCGAATGAAAACTTGATGCCAAAGTGTGTCAGAGTTTGTTTAGAGGTCTTATTATGATCATGCCAAGAAAAAAAAGGTATTTTAGTTGTTTTCCAGAGAGTGCCTTAAACTTTGCTTGTGATTTTTATATCTACATTTACTTTGCACCTAAAATAAATTCAATTGCAGCCAAGGAAGCAATCCTCCCCTTACATGTTTATCTAATAGAACAGAATGTATTTCAAAAACTGAAAATTATTACTCTCACTCCAGAAACTTTTCGGGCGTAGAGCTACACAAGGTAATGAGACACATTCTCACGGACATATGTGTGCAACACATGCAATTAACATAAAAACGCCAACAAAAAACTGACCAACCAATTTTCTCAACTATCTAGACTCCTATCTGGCATATAATAGGGACTTTGGCAGATGAACCACCTCCAGACAACATCACAAAAAAACATTGTCGGTAATGATGATACAATTAGAAGGTTTGTTTTTGATTTTTGTTCGTTTGGTGTCTGGTTTAAATGATCCAGCCAATTAGGCTGCAGGTTGTACAATGCTGCCAATCTGGCCATTGCTAACTGGCACAGGGCTGCTGAAATACAAAAAGTGGCACGACTGCATCATATATCATTGTGTGGCTTGTTGTCACTTTCTACTAGCTTCTCATATGTGTTCTGTTTCCATCCCATGCTGCTCCTCCCAACACACACACACACACACACACACACACACACACACACACACACACACACACACACACACACACACACACACACACACCTGTCTCACTTACTAGGTCATCAACCTAGTAATCACTGCCCTGTTCCAAGTGTCTCTCCACCTACACCTCATCCCCTAGTTAGTTTAGTAACATAAAGTAGGATATCTAAAAAGTGGAGAAACGGTAGCAAATATGATTTTATAAATAAGGAAATACAAAATACCAATATCAAAACAACCAGTTGTTTCAAGAATATGACTACACATTAATAGGGATGTATGAACCATCTCTGAAGGTTGCTGACATGCCTGGTCTCTGACTTTGTGGACTCTGGACCTTCAGACCTCCCATGGACCTGTGGGGGGTGAGCAGAGGGGGACTCAGCAGCTTATTAAGCCAGGTTTAATGGCCTTGACCCTGGCCCACAACCCTGAAGAAGAGTCCTGGAGGAAGAAAGGTCAAAGTTCGTATAATATTACAGAGGAAGAGAAACTCAGAGGTAAGGGATGCTTGGCACAGTTCCATCTGCGCATCGACTAAAAAACAGATGGGATTCTGTTAACCAAGACTTTTCCCAAGTTTCTCCCCTTGAAAATGTGCTAAAGCTTGCATCCAAAGCAAGCCAAGTTTGAAAGTACCACATTCTGTGACCTTAGCCCACTGAAAGGCAATTACAATTTCATTTGTTTTTAATGTTTCTTGTTTTGTAAAGGCACAAGGATGTTGGAAGCGAGAGGGGTGACAAAAGGTTCTTGGCCAGATTCAAAGCCAGAGCGCGAGGTTACGCTGTATGCATTTCAGGCTTTCAGGCAGCCAGACAATTATATATTTTAGATGACACATTAATGTACTCCACTTAGCCTATATTACTGTCACTGAATTTGACATTCAAGAAATGTATGAGCATTTACAATTTAATAACTGCAAACTGTGAGCCATTTTTCTGCATGCAGCTTTCATAATCGGAAATCTGTAGGAATTAATCTGTGGAGGTACAGATTTATTGATTGCTGCACAGTGTATCAAGTAGGCTTGTCCTATATAATATCCCATTCATTCTTTGATATAAATTGTTTTCATAAAGAATTGTGTTAAAAGATGGGATTCATAAAGTGACAGAACACTCCCATATCGCCCTTCCTGATCATCTATTCCCTGGTTGACTCTCTGTTTCCTTCAATCCCTCTCTCCTCCACTTGCTTCCCTCCCTCACTTTGCAATCACAGACGCCACCGTTTCCTTCTCCCCTCTTCAGAGGTGTTACGGACGACTGGAACGGAGAGTACAAGCAAAGCAATAAGGCCTGTTGTGAAACGGCCATGGGATCAATGGGGGTTTTGAGGAGGCAGAGCACGTAGCCACAGCTGGTCAATTAGAGAAAGGACAGCACAAGCACACACACATTTACACACAGTGAAAGTGGCTGGCCTTTAAAAACAGAGTTACTTTTCGCCCCTCGTCAGCTCTTTTTCTTCGGCTTCAAATGGATCAGCATCAGGGAATCTTGGCCGAGATAATGCCATTGGTTGTGGTGTGAAGCAGACCTGACTGTAAGGACAAACGGCTTGGGAGATACTTTAAACACAAGAAAGGGCTGAACTGCATGGTGACACATCTTGTCTTTACTGTGGGCTGCACACATGTTCATTGAGAATCTAAGCATGTTTTATGGCACTGTTTCACTCTACAAGCACCCAACAGGAGAACAGCAGCCGCTGAATTAGCAATGGAAGAAAAAAAACTCAAAACAGTACTGAGTCAGAACTTAATGAAGCTCATTAAGCCAAACAGAAAACAGTGTACCATTAAGTATGAGAGAGTGACTCAATAGCGTCAAAATATTCTTCGTAGCATTAGCCATGGGTTATTTGAGTTAAAATAGGTGAATCTATTACCGTGTTTTTTATTACTGCTTGGCAAGGGAATTAAGGTCATGGTGTTAGTGCAGTTGTAACTAACAGAATGTCACGCTGAGTATTTGTAGCGCAAATGGAATATCAACTAGGCTTATCAGACTCTTGCAGCAAATGGAAAATCAAACTGGTTGGGTTGGAAACATATTGCTAAAGCTTAAGAGACTCTTGATATCTTCTGATTATACAGATGTGATGCCAGGCGGCACGTGTAAAGTCAGAAACAATAGCTAACTGAAATATGGATAAAGACACAAACCTGAACCTGTTTTCAGGTGAAAGCATTGACTGCATAAATAGCAGACAGAGCTTCCAGGACTGGGAGGTGAAGCACTTCCTCAGGTTCCCTCCCACCTCCAACACCTCTTGTCTAAGTTTAGTCACTTCTGGCTCCAATAAACAAAGATGGTGATGGCCATCATGCAAAAATCAAGGCTTCAGAACCACATTTTGTCAGTGACAATAATTTTTTCTCATTCAGTTTCTCTTTCAAACCCAACGCCAACTCAATGACGATCAAGTGCTGCTTGAACACAGACAGCTACAAATGTACATACACTGCCACTCCATCATGTGCCATAGCATTGCGCTGGAAATGGGTAAAATGGGTGTGTCTACTTGGATGTCAAGTTTCGATCACTGCCGCGATCACGATACAGCCAAATCAACTACCGCAGTCATTTGACCTGATTAAACCCTTTCCTGCTGAGGTCAAAACCCAGATGTTACAGGGGATTTTTTATGTCCAGTGTGAAAGGGGGATTGTTGTCAGTCCTTGCAGCTGACTTGCCACCTTTCCTGAGAGCTAGCAGAGGCTTTTACAAGGTGTCTTGCCACCCTCAGCCTAGCAACACTAGCTGACAATTTCTGCTTTGCTCATGGTGTTCAATCTTGCGGTAAATGACTGAGCTTGCAAGATGTACAGTAGCCTGGCTTTTACGAGGCTACACTCCCCTCTCGGGCAGGTGTTAAAACAAGCATTTGTGGCACAACACATGCCGACAGGGGCCCAATTATCTTGGTCACAGCAATCAGCATGTGTGAAGAGACATCAAAGTGCACCTGCGATACATCTTTTTTTATGTCAAAGTATGAAAATTCATGACAATGATATTTTCCCTCCATGAATCTCTGTTGTCCTTCTATTCACCTCACATAGCTCTTGTCCTGGATGTTCACAATAACTTGTGCTAATGCATAATACTGTAGTAATGAGTCTATAAACAGGTTAATTGGCACCGGAACAGCAGGAAAAGAGACAGACAGTTGACAGAGAGACAGCTCACTGATTGTTGTTTCACTCTGTGTTCCCTTTACAATTTCTGCTTGTTTTCCCCTTTATCTTGCCCTTTATTATCATCCTCTCTACACTCTTGTTTCTATTGACAACAGGCTGTGTTTGGAGAATAAAGGAAAAGCCTTGACTTGATTATCTGTAATGAAAACACTGCTCTCCGTTCTCTATTCCCAACTCATATACTGGCTGGTGGCTGACTCGCTCACTCTCAAACTCTTGCATTTATTCAGTTTTGAACCTTTGTATTCATCTTGTATTTACTCAAACACTGCTGATAGTGAAAGGACAGATAAAACTTTACAAGACAGCACAGAGGGAGAGTGGAGGAGAGCAAGATGGTTGGCTTGAGAATGAAACATGAAGAAACGTGTGTTGCAGCAGGTAAACAGAAAAACTACAACCTAAATATGGAATTCACATCAGCTGCCTCGCTTTTATATATGTGAGACACTCTAAATGCTCTCAATCTATTCACATTCCCTCCCAGCTGAATGGTAACTTACAGAAAAGTAACACTTCCAATGCAATATCCAGCTAAATTGCAAAAAAAAAGGATTCCTTGCAAACAACATCCTTCACCTAATCCTCCAGGGAGTGGGATCTAGGAGGAATGCAGGAGCGGCTACTTCTGACACTGCTGGTGACAGGAGTGCTGTGAAGTTGTGTGATCACCTGGAAACCTTTGGCTGCGACATCAAAGCCGGCGACTGAGGTTGTATCAATGTATTTACGCCTACTCGCCTCGAAATTTCTCACGCTTTATTTAGTCAATCAAACCACTTCTCCCACTTGCTTCTGGAGTCTTCGTGTTGTCTCAGAAACAGGTTTTATGACAGTTGGTAAAGCCCATAGGTGTCATTCGCACTGGGAGTGGTGGGGGCATGTTCCAAAAAAGTATGGTGCACCATGAAATGTGAACTAGCAAATGAAAACAACTGACTAACATGAACTGGGGCTTTCTACAGTAGATGTAATATTTGCATTGGTTGGCAAAATGTGAAATATTTAACAGTCTATGCTTAAGCAAGCAATTGGGGGACTTAGGAAACACTTTCATCACAACGTAGTTTTTTCAGGAGATGTTCGTTTACACAACTCTGCAGCAACTAGCTTCTTAAACCAGCCAATCACAGGTAAGCAAATGGTGGTACAAAGTGCTTAAAAGTACAAAATGTGTTGTTCAACTGCAGCTTTTTTGGATTTAGCATACATTTGAGCAAACAATTGGAGGACAACACTTTTTCGAACTTTGGTGTCAGCTCTAAAAACCTGTGGTACACAGAGATCCCTCTGCTCTTTAGTCAACAGTCAAATTTGACTTCCTGTAACCCAATTTTCAGTCAAGTGAAAAATCTTATTTGAGTCAAAGAAATAGGAAAAATCACTTATGAGTTAAGAAAGGAGGATGAATTTTAAAGAAACTGCAGTAAATCTTTCTACTTCTCTTTTATTCCTGTCAATAATGAAAAACGCATGAATGTGGCAGGATGAATAAAGAATGATAACTTGTCATGTAAAAACTCATATTTCAGTCCAAACTGAGTCAGTGTTGTTGCTCTCACAGTATGTACAGTTAGGCAATGTATTCTGTTACCTCCAAGGTTACACTGGATGCATCCTTTCATTTATTTATTGCAAACACAAAACGACTTCACTTTCTGCAACTGAAAGTACATTCAACTGCAAAATACGCCCGAAGTTCGATATCCTCCGCAGAAAGATAACATAGCGTGGGATCTTGGATTAATTTTGCCCCAAGCTACTAGATGGAAGTAATCTCTGAATGTTCTCAGAGTGAAATATGAATGAACGTGTCATATCATTCAGTGGGCATGACTGTGCAGAGCAGCAAGAAAGTTTCTACAGCGGTTGAGTTTTGGTTCATTGCATGGTGTTGTAGTGCCCCCTGCTGATCATGCAGAATATTTCACCTGTCATACCCCATGTGCAGTGTGCACTGCTGGATAGTCCAACAACAACCTTGGGAAAAGGAATATACAGTACTTGATAATGAAAGAAATTAACGGCAGGCACGAATTACTGAAGGAGCGCTGAGTATGCCGGTTACTGTTAACATATACACTTTGACTATGCACCCTACTGGCTATAGATTTAAGCAGTTGACTCTTTTAATCTCATCTGGGTGAAATCATTCAGACAAATAAGTGTACAAGCATACAACTTCCTGATGTAACAATGTTGAGGTAGCCCTAAAGGGCATTTAGATTGTTTAGCATTTAGATTGTTTTGGTGTGAGTTACCTATAACAGAAATAAATTCATCAGCACTGACAAGAAAGCGCATTTTTCGGATTAAGAGCAGCAGACTTTGGGATGATCACTGCCCACGGCATCTTTTGACTGTCTAACCTCACCAGTCGGACAGGTTTAGAGAGGAGAGGGGAGAGATCCAGGATGGACAGGCTGCTCCTGGCTACTGTCTTATCACTGATGCTTGGTCACACTTGTTCACTCTCGGTCGAAGAGGATGGAAAGTGTTCCCTAGATGTTAAACTTTTAATGTGAAGATGCTGACGATATTTTCACCACTGCTGCAGTTTACATTCAGTTCTATGTTTGTGTAGCATGAATGAGTTTATGAACTTTGATTTCAATATGCAGCCCTGTGTTGTATAATGAAAAATAAATCGCACTGAACCTTGAATGCAACTCCTTGGCGGCCGGCAGCAAAACAAGATGGTGGTACTCATGAGAAAGAGAAACGGCATGCATGGAGCCGCCATTAATTTTCTAGCTGTCAAAAACTTTTTAAAAAGAGGCTGAAGGTGATAAAAACATATTAAAGGATGTGTATCGGATTAAAGATGAACTGAGAACCCAGGAGACATAACACAGATGGAATTTCAAACTTTCAAATTAATGTACCGCAAGGCAAACACCTGCAGCTCCAAATGGTAGCAACACTTCTGAAGTTTTAACTTTAAAATTCAGTACTCGTGAAATGAGACATCTGTGAGTGGTTTCACAACATGCCCATATTTACCAACTCAGTCGGTCCATGCTGCTTTATATTGATGGGACAGATAAAAGCAAAATATCTAACTTAATATTTCTGACCCCCTTTTCAACTTGTTGCTTCATAGGATTTGTAGATCTAACCATGTAGAACTTCATTTAAAGGGATATTCCGATGTAAGTTTAATCCATGGTCTAAATCACCGTGAAACTGTGTTACACTCCCTCTCGAGAGATCAAGTTAGCAGACCGCTAATTTACGGAGTTTTATCAACCCCAGAAACGACCGCACGACAACAATACACTACAGTAAATGGATCCAAATATAAATTGCCACCAAAAAGCCACAAATAATGCTCAGAACAGCACCAAACTTCAGCAACAGTACAAATAGGGTCTCAGCACATAGTCCAGGGCATCTAACCCACGCTAGCTTAGCTGGATTTCTATTGGGAAGCTAAAAACAGAGTTCAACTCTCCTCCATCAGCTTCCGGGTCGGGGAAGTCCAGACGCGACGATTAATGAGTGTGATTAGAAATGCTCAATTCCGTTCTTTTCCCTGTCCGCTCTCGATAATAACTGTTATAAACTGGCAGGTAAGACACATATGAACTTTGATTGCTTTTCCATGGAGTCATAATCATACATTTCCATCCATGAGCTGCGGAACTCTACTGCACTCGGTAATCGAGTCGTAGGGACATCCCGTCAACAGGAAGCTGCTGCAGAAGAGTGGTAAATTTTGTCAGCTTTTCAGTAGAAATCCAGCTAAGCTAGCGGAAGTTAGATGCCCCAGACTATGTGCTGAGACCCTATTTGTACTGTTGCTGAATTTTGGTGCTGTTCTGAGCATTATTTGTGACTTTTTGGTGGCGGTTTATATTTTGACCCATTTACTGCAATGTATTGTTGTCGAGCGGTCGTTTCTGAGGTTGATGAAACTCAGTAAATTAGCGGTCTGCTAACTTGATCTCTCGAGAGGGAGTCTAACACAGTTTCACGGTGATTTAGACCATGGATTAAATTTACATCGGAATATCCCTTTAAGAAAACAGAATAAATATATGTGGTTTGAGGGAAGATGAATACTTCATTTGGGGATTTTAAAATGTTTATATTTTTACCTACATTTTGTCTGGGCGCAGCTTTAAAAGTAACAAGTCAACAAGACAGAGGGGTTTGTATTGTGGAGGTGTTACATACAGTAGGTATGGGAACACTAGAAAATAATTTTCTACTCCGTCCCCACCGCCTTCATTCTCTTGACCTCTCTCCAAGCCTTGCGACGGTCCACACAATTACCTTCAATTATCCTCACTTCCACCTCACCAATTACATCCATTATTGATTCCACACCCTCAGGCTGTAAGCCTTATCTATACCCAACCACAGTCCAAGGAGGAGAAAGCAGAATAGGAGCAAATAATAGGACCATGGTTCATTAACACTCTCCACTTTTCACTCCATCTACGTCACACCACCATCTACCTAACAGAAATGGTTTTCCATAGCAGTGCCCTTGAGAAATACATTAACAAATGCAAAATCAGCACTTTTTAAGCAGCTGAAACTCTGCTAAGGTTATCTATAGACCAGAACGCAAGACAGTTACCAACACATTTAGTCTTAATGATAACCAGTCAGAAAGATATAAAGGCGGATAAAGGCGGAACAAAAAAATAAAATCCAAAAATGGAAATGAATCTTAAACTCCTAACCATAGACATGATAGTTTCTTATTCATGTAGCATTAGGATACGGCATACCAATAATATAATCCTGTCTCCAGATGTTGAAAGCGGACACAGAGGGATTACAGTGAGAAAGCATTGTATGAAGGTCAGCCACACAGTATGGAAGCTGTAAAATGTGGAGTCACACTCTGCGGATTTCCTGCCAGATTTCTGAATATGATACTTGCTGACATTTAGTGAGATACAAACATAAGCTGCTGTCACCACACACTAATGTAAAACATCCATCATCTTGAATACACGCCAGGGCACCTGCGGAGAGCTGCATCAATGACGCCTCACTGCCATCTCCTGTTACAACAAACTTGAGGGGCTGACTTCCAAGTGGGATTTGTGATGCAACGCTGCCCCCTTGAGGTGGGTTTCAGGTTGTGGCTGCTGGTCCGAGATGTGTTATCTGAACTGCACAACCCCTAATGAAGTTTATACTACAGCAGGAATACAGTACAAAGAAAAGCTGTGAAATCATCAGAAACTTACATTTTTATCCTTTCAGTCAACGTTTCCACTGAACGTGTCACCTTGAAGCATAACCAAAGGTTGCTTAGCACACCTTATGTCCTTTAAACCTTTTGAGTACCTTTTGAGTACAAAATGAGTGAGGTTTACAGCATTAGGGCAAAATGTAAATATATGGTTCTGCCATCAATAATGATCATAATGACCCATGTCAGGTTTGATTCAGTCTTTCATGAACACTGAAACAGATAAACATTCAGTCTAGATGGTGTGATGCAATAGATATTATTGAAATCTCAATTTAATATGACCAAGTGCAATATCAAAATCACAGGAGAATCACAGAAGATTCAGAAGAAATCAGAGATTTCCCGACCTATAAATCATATTCTCCAGACGGAAGGGGACATCTTTGTTTAAAACAAATTCCAGTAATTATCATATCATCATTTTTAATTTCTTTTCAGTGAAAATAAAGTGTAACAAATTACCATTCCTACTAAATCTGATTCACATTTCAATTGCAATATCTGTCAAAATAATCACAACATGATCATTTTTTTGTACATCGTTCTGCCCTAGTTACAGGAATGAGATAAGACTGATACCATCCAAATTAATTAGTAACATATTTGGATATCAAACCCTTTTTAGCTGTAAATTAAGAGAAAATTAGGACACTTGGCCAACAAACTAAAAGCCTGGTCAACTTTCATATTAGTTTCTGTAAGTTTACTCTCATATAAACTCAGATGCCAGTTTATTGGGTAGACCTAGTTAAAACCAATGTAGTCTATTGCAAAACTCATTCATTAAATCCAACCACTGGCAAGGTTATAATGTTCAGTTTTGTTTGAAACTGTTAGAGAGGCGATGATTCAAATTGAGGATCTCTTTAAAGGCTGGAGTTTATGCCTCTAATTAGGCCAAATTGTGATGCATTATACTGACTGGTGTTCCTATTATTGGGTTCACGACATTTATATCAGTGAGTAAGGGCTAAACGACAGATACACCTCTTTGTATAAAGCACCACAAGTTGTAACCAACAATACTTCAGATGCAAACCTTCATGGAGGCAGAATTGACTGCAGGACTCTTTTGTTTGTTGCACCAGGTTTACCTAGGTGTACTTTTTTGCTAGCACCTCGTTAAAAATAAATAGGCTAGCTGTTAATTAGTTATAAACATAGGTCCCACGAGACAGAATTCAATGTTGTACAGATTCATTCCTTATCATAAATGTGTCATAGTCTATATATTGACTCTGAATAATGCTTTTAAACAACAACAACAAAAATATAATGATGTCACCTACTAACCTGTTTGGGGAATGAACAGGTCCATGTTGAACGTGTGCCTAATTGTTGCTAATTGGGGTAACATTAGCTTGCTTTGGACTCACGTCACTTGTTCGTTGTTGGCAGTGTCGTTTCCCACAATAAGATAGTAACTTTTTTTTTTAACACTAATTAATCTCAACAATGTCCTTTCTGAGTTGTTTTCATAGTATGGTGAGCAAATAACTTCATAACAGCGACGGTTCAATCAAGGATGAGTTCAACAAACTGCCTGCATCAGATCACAGTTGAAGGGGGCGTGGTTTGCCTGGGCTAATGTGGCTTTCAGGAACTGTGGGAAATATTAAGCACGATTAAGGAGGCACGAATGACAGATGTGGATTGAATAAAAAAGCTACAATCGCTGTGACTGCAAAGGGGAAGCGTAAGATACCTTAAGTTACCTAATGTGAAGTGTAGACGATGCAAATGTGGACTCTTTGTCAGCAAATGTTGTCAAGGTAATTTATTTCAGGTTTGGGTACAACGTTTCCTTTTTAATGTTTTCATTTCATAATGTAAACCATGTAATAATATAATTTAGTATTAAAAACATGCTTTGCACAACATTTGTGGTTCGTATTTTCGATGCACTTTTTTTAATCTAAATTTCATTACGCTTTAATTGATTAATAATGTACTGGTTTTGCGATAACTGCAAATACTTTATACTAATTGTTCATAATGCCCCTAAAGATGTGTAACTATGAGCATAAAAAAAAAAAAAGGAAACCAAAACTTTTATTACGTATATTTTCACATATAAAAACAACCAATACACAATACATTAAACAATAACCGCCGACAGTTTTGCTTTTGCGCTTGTCTTTAGGTCAAACGCGCCTCCAAATGCAGGTCTGAACGTAAGAATTGCGCTCCTGTTAGACAGAAACTGAGGGTGTGCACCTGAAGGCATCACTAGTGCAGATCGCTGTTGTGTGCGCTCTGCTCGCTGTGTTTGCTGTGTTTGCTGCTGGCTCCCCTCTGTCCTCCATTAGAGCTCGGCTCCATCCCCGCTGTACGGCGCAGGCCCGAAGTAGCGCAGCCGCTCTGAGGTTAGTGCCCTACCGCGCAATCTCCATTTATTTCAGCCCCGGCGCAGCCGCATCATCGAACCCGGCAGCGTTGGGGTGAAAGATGCAGATTGTTTAGATGTTGACTGGAGCCGCGTTTTGATGCAAAAATGGCTTTTTGTGTGGAATCATGTTGTAGGCGCGTATCGACAACAAGCTCATATAGAGTAGAATAGCTGTGGATGAGACGTAGGCCGCTGGGCCTGTCGTAGCGCTCTGTTTTGTTTCATATTGCGCGGGTTTCATGCTAGCTGCTGTGTTACTAAGGTTTACCAGTCAATGCACACTGAATTAATCCACAACCAGTGTCCGAACATCAACAGAACCGCTGCTGTTCTAAATTATAGCCAATGTCCATTCAGATGGCCGAGGCTACACCGCCAAATGGTTAGCAAGCTAGCTTATTAGCCAAATGTAGGACATTGCTAGCTTAGCTCGTTTTTGGCAGTCGTTGTCAACCGACCCGGCAAGTCGGCTAACAATACAGCTCTGTGACGCTCGAGCAATAACATTGTCTGTATAATGCAGTCAGTTATGTCCACGTACTGGGTGCTGTGTAAATGGACGTTTTTACAAGCCTGGGATGTAATGAAACAATGTTATTGTCGAGTCGTGCACCGAATCGTCCAACAGCACATTGATCCTATCAGCAGCTCCAGTCATATTGTCAGTGCAGGGGGTGTTGGATGCAAACAAACAACGCCTGGCTGCTGTTAATGACAGGATTTTGACCCACTGCTTTGTGATTTAGTCTCGGTGGGTAAAGAGATAACAAACGTGTTCTATGAAGACCCTTTCCAATAAATATTCCACTTTGAATGAATCATGTGAGCAGGTTATCCCCATTAAACTGCCTCAGTGGTTCAGTTCAACGAAAGCTTTTCAGTATCTCAGCAAACATGTACTGACAGCCATTGATTATGTCAACTAAAGCACATTGTGGGCCTGTGTGTAAGTGTTAAGAAGTTATAGTGAATTAAACCTTATTGTATGAATGTCTGATTGTAACATCACTCCATACACTGTTGCAATACACTAATGAACATTTGTGAGCTTTCACTGCCTCAAACTGACTGCATTTAGAGTCTCTTACTTACTTTTTTACTTCTTGAAATTCCCTTACGGCCTCTTGCACATGTAAATAAAGCATTTGTATAAATGGTGCCAAGCAGTATCTATCATTGGGTTGATTGCACATCTTGCAGACCCATCCTTTGTGAAGAATATGATTTATTGACACATGATCAATTGAAAAATAAAACAATGTCTAGCCTCAATTACAGTGATGATCTTCAATGAGTCACTATGGACACAATCTAGAGCCCTCTAGTGGCCCTCAGAGGAGAGGCACAAAGATGAGCAGTCGTGTCTTCACACTATTATTATTTTTACTATGAAGACACATGATGACTGAGGCACCATATGGGGGGAATCTATGGGAGCCCATAGTGGATTGCATTCAAATGTTAACGTAAACTTTAAAATGAAAATCGACACTCGCACCACTACTTCCAAGATACGTTTGTGTCATTTGAGTAAAAATGAACTGGAAATGCAAGAATCCAATTTGTATATCCGTGTTTACGTACATACATGGGCGTTCAGTGATCATAAAAAAATAAAATGGAAGAGCCTTAACCTTCTCTACAGTGGACAGTATTCAAATGTTAGATCTGTGTATCCTCTACATTCACCACAGAGGTCAGCATTACCGCCACAGTTAGATAAAATGGGAAACTCAACATTTTAATCTAGATAATAAAACAAAATTCGCCCACACAAATGAGCCTTAGGTCTAGTGCATAGAACTAGCCTTAATAACGATCAAATAGCCCATCACTTGCAGTGACCAAACTAAAACACTGGACCTTTAACCTGCATTTGTATTGCATTTATATTTACATGACACCCCTCTCTTTCGTTTTATTAGCTTATGCTGCATCTCTTCTTTTTCTCTCTCTCTCACCTCAGTCCTCCTACCGTGGATCCAGCTGTGTAGACCAGGCGGCCAATCATGGACGAGCACGTCATTCACCAGACAGAACACATGACCACGATCGAGGCCAGCGCCGTAAGCCAACAGGTCCAGCAAGTGCACTTAGAAGAATGATGACAGTCATCCTTCTTAGCACAAGTCCTATTATTTTACTAGTTGGCTAGTAACAGAAACAACAACACTTCAGTCGGATAATGAGTCCAGTGATATTTCGTTTAGTCTGAACCCATTCTGCTCTGATCATTGCTGTGTATAGGTACATGTGGCCACCTTTACCGAAGCATCAATGATGAGCGCCGAGGAAGACTCGACGTCCTCACCAGACGAGGATCCTTATGACGACACAGACATCCTCAACTCGGCTGGCACTGATGAGGTCACCGCCCACCTGGCTGCTGCAGGTATGCCAAGGGATTGAGCATTTAGCAGTTCAGAGCTGGCAGGATTTATTTGATAAAAAGTGTGTAGGAACAACCCGTACTACAAAATGACATTTTGGCTGTATTGATATTATTTACAATTAACTCTCAGTTCTAGAAGTTTCACCCTTTTGTCGGCTCAAAACAAATAAAACTTTCCTGTTGTTTTTTTGGAGATGGGTTGTTTTTTTTCTTATTTTGCATCTTTGATACATTTAACTAACTCAATGAAACATCCATAGCTGCCTGAATTCACTGTAATGCTCTTCTTTGAACAAAAGGTGGCGCCAGTGGACTGTTTTGTGGCGACTTTGCCACTATATTAATTCTTGTCGACCTGTTGGCAGCAACTTTTTGTCGATGTACCTAATGGTGCCAGTGTGGCACAATTGCAACTCGGCTTCAAACCTCTTTTCACCTTTTTTCAGATCAAATTGAAAAATATAATTGAATAACAATAAACATATGTTCAAGATTAGTCTAATAAAAGAGGATCTGCAGAAAGTTGTTCATTTTGACAACACAAGACGACACAGATCAACATTTTTCACTGTTTTCTGACATTTCATAGACCAAACAATCATTGATTAAACGAGAAAATAACCAACAGTGAAAATGATTTTGACTCTCAACCCTAATCCTGATTACTTCATCAACTTTTACACTTTTTCCTAACAGTCATACTGCTCTTTCTCCTTCTGTCTCTCAGGCCCAGTAGGCATGGCAGCTGCTGCTGCTGTAGCAACTGGTAAGAAAAGAAAGAGGCCTCATATCTTTGAATCCAACCCCTCCATCCGCAAGAGGCAGCAGACACGTCTGCTCAGGTGAGCTTAAAACACCTCTGCTCGTATTTACAATGACACAAATGTCACTTTCAGCACCTGAAGTCATTATTTGCTCTCGGATACAGAGTCTACTTTGTACTTTATGGCTTTTATTGTATAACCAAGAGGCAAATGATGGTGTGTGTTGACAGGAAACTGCGAGCCACTCTAGATGAGTACACCACCAGAGTGGGTCAACAGGCCATCGTGTTGTGCATCTCTCCCTCCAAACCCAACCCTGTGTTCAAGGTGTTTGGTGCTGCTCCTCTGGAGAATGTGGTGAGTGTTACAGTCAGCAGGTCGAACACACAATAAAACTTCTCAACTTCTTAGTAACTATATCAAAGCTACCTCATTCTTGCCAAAGATGTTCGTTTACATGCCTCTGCAAAGTTTGCTTTACTCGTGTTGCCTATTTTTTGTATCCTCTCTTTGCAATTAATCCATTTATGCCTCATTATGCAACCAAGAGCAAATGTTTATTTAATTATTTTCACTTTTATTTCATTACTCTTTCTTCCTCAATTGTAAATTTAAAAAAAATTCTTTTCTTGTAATCATTTACTTTTTTTTTGGTTCAAAAGTCCAAAGTGATGTCTTAATACTATCATTATTATCATAATATATTTTATTTATAATGCTATGAAGCAGTGAAAAGCAAGGCATTTTTTGCATTTGGCAACAAATATTTTTGTTTTTACTTGAAAAGGCATATTTAAAGGGATCTACTTCATTTTTCTGTTGATCTAACCAAAAAGTCATCGTAGGTTTCAGCACTTAACTGAAACATTCTGCCACAAATGACTTTCCGTTCTCCAGGTGAGGAAGTATAAAGGCATGATGCTGGAGGATCTGGAGAACGCTCTGGCTGAACACGCCCCCGCTGGTGGAGATCTGGCCTCGGAGCTGCCCCCTCTCACCATTGACGGCATCCCGGTCTCTGTGGACAAGATGACCCAGGTCAGGCTAAATACTCTCTCTGCTTGAAACTTCTCAAGTAAGATAACCCGGTACACCGTACACCAAACATCAAACAGCTGTTCCTTTGGCAGGAATTGACTCTGGGACGCAAACACAATGTCCCTTTTCCCTGCAGAGGGCACCAGCTGGCAACAAATCAGAATCACAGATTGTGTTTTAAGTCTGTAATAAGCAAGAGCTTAGCTAGCTATATGTATCAAGGTCAAACACTCAACTGTAGCTGTTTTTCCCTTTCAGTGAGTGCCACAGGATGAGCTTGATTGATGTCTATTCAACCAGTAAAATGCCTGCATTCATTTCAGCGTTGTAATTCAGACATACTGTGTGCATGATGGATAGGTAGTGTCTGCATCTGAAGACGAGCCCGGCCAGGCTGTGGTTGCAGCGAGAAGATGTGCAGAGTCGGCTGCTCTCGCTCGGCCTTTCACTGCAACATTAGCACCGTTGCCAGCCACCTGGCAAGTCCTCCCGCCACCCGGGGGAACCCGGCTTGTTTACTCTGCCTTCCCAGTGCTGCTGACGCATTCTCTGGATCATCGTCAGAGTAGCCAGCATGACAGCAGCCCTCAGAGACGGCCTCAATGCCCGGGAGCACAGTGGTAGCCAATCCCAGGACCAGATGTGTCCTCGGAGGGCAGGTGTTAGTTGGGGCTTGTTTTTCTGAAGGTAGTAGGATGAGATTATCATGAGTAACCTGTTGCCTCACTCAGTTTGGCCAAGCCAGGTGGAATGGTGTGGGGGTTGGGTTTTTTAGAGGTATGTGTGTGGCAAGTGTTTGAGGCAGGATGTTGTCCTGTCCCCCTGGGAATGGTCGACCAACCTGAAAGAGGGAGAGTATGAACATGAGAACGAAGCAGCTAATTAAGACTACGTCGGAAGACCTTATTGTCTTCTGTGCAGATAACTGCAGCAGGTTTTTGCGCCGCAGAAGAAGAAATCCCAAGTGAGGTTTAGTGATGCAGACGGAGGCCCTGGCCAGTCCAATATATGGAGCATCTGTAGCAGGTGATCCCGGGTCTAGCTTGAGCCCATAATTACCCCCTAGCCTTGTTAGGGCCAGGGACCTGCCGCCATCCTAAATGCTGATTGGACCAATGCTTGGAGGATTAGGATTGAGGGGGTGGGGTGGTGGGTGCGAGGACAACATGCCACTTAACTCACTGGCCACTGTAATTAGGCCATCTGGTCTAACACACATGCATCCACATACATCCACACATGGAGCAGGTACAGGTGGAAAAGCAAGCTTTTTCTCTTTTTTTTGCTACTAAATCTAATCTAAATTGTTTTCAGCATGCCAAACTTTGGCTGAGGTGAAGCCCCTTTACTGCAGCCAACAGGCGTGGAGGTTGATTTTCCAAAGCTGGTGTGATGAAGATCCATTTTGTCATGTCTGTTCGTGAGGAGCCGCGTAAAGGTGGCTTTGCAGTTGAGAGTTAGGAAAGGGGGTCTGAGGGGGGGAGGGATTTATTTCTCCCGGAACCAAATTTAGCCCGTGATGTCAAGGCAGGCAGACGCTGCAGTGCCTCATTGTGCAATATAATCCCCCGGTGATGCTTGCATATTACCAGGACACTGAGGACATTGGCACTAAACCCCACCCCGGCCTGTCACTGAGTGTGAGTGCGTGCTTGTTCTGGAAGTATTGATGCCATGGCGAGGGGGGTTAGGGTTGTGCATGCCGCTCACTTCCACACGTGAAGTACGCGTGTATGCCGGGGATAATCAATGGCATGTAAATCAGATTAAGTAAAGACCTCCGACTCATTTCCCTTCACTGTTTTAGAGACACAATTACAATTACAGCTGCAACAAACCGCAATAATCAAGCTGGTGTCTTTTACTTCATTGTTTGTGAATGGTCCACTCAAATGTAGTTTACAAGCACTCATTGATGACATCAATCCACATAATGACTTGCATCTCTGCACAGGCCCTAAATAAGCTAATCTAATGTTTTTGTTGGACATTGATTTTCTTTTTTAACAACACTGAGCAGCTTGTCCTTGTCATACCCAGGCTGAGAGCACTGGACCCTTTGCTAGGGCAGGTTGACAGTGTTGGATCACCCCTGATGTTCCCATGGTGTCCGCCTGACACATCAGGCTGGAGCCAGAGCCATAGATTGGTCTGTTAATAAACATGATCTCAATGTGCTCCTTTTTAGAAAGCCTGTTTCTATTTGCAGGCCTTGACCACGTCAGCACTCGGCAGGCAGCAGGTACCTGATCAATACGCGCCTCCTGCTGCCTGCTCAAGGGCGCGTGTTAGAGTTTCGGAGTCTGTATCATCTATTTACTCCAATGCGTCTGTTCACTTATGCTTCAGGCCCAGCTGCGAGCGTTCATCCCAGAGATGCTGAAGTACTCGACGGGCCGAGGGAAGCCTGGCTGGGGGAAGGAGAGCTGCAAACCAGTGTGGTGGCCCGAGGACATCCCATGGGCCAACGTCCGCAGTGATGTCCGCACAGAAGAGCAGAAACAGAGAGTAAGAGAAATAGTCATCTGGTTAGTTATAAATGATGTCTGACGAGAGATACATACATGAACTCTGGGACTGTTACCTTTAATCCTCTAATAAATCTGTGGAGTTATTCTCCCTGTTAACTTGTGTTTATGTGTCCCAAGGTGTCTTGGACGCAGGCGTTGAGGACCATCGTTAAGAACTGCTACAAGCAGCACGGCCGTGAGGATCTGTTGTACGCTTTTGAAGACACACAGGTAACAACGGTACCCACCACCCAGCACCACCTGACCACAGCGCAGAGTATCGCTCACCTCGTGCCCTCACAGACGGTGGTACAGACCATCAACAACCCTGACGGAACAGTGTCGCTCATACAGGTACGTCTTAGGTGCTGGTTTGTTTAGGATGGCGCTGTTCCCATTCAAAATGTCATTCAGTAAATGTAACATTTAGTTCTCGGTCTGCTCACCGTGACTACGCCCCTTCTCTCAGGTCGGCACAGGACACACAGTTGCCACCCTGGCTGATGCCTCAGAGCTGCCCGGTGTGACGGTGGCCCAGGTCAACTACTCCACCGTGACTGATGGAGAGGTAATTCCCACATGCATACATACATATACTTATATGTCCCATTTTTTGTACTTCAATGTAAAAAAACAATTCTGCTAATTTGTGATATATGATGAACAAAACTCCAGCAATCTCAGAGAAAAGATCTATGTATATTGTGGGCAAAAACTGAACTAAGCCCCCAAAGACAGCTTCTGTTAAAGGGGTAGTGGTAATATATAGTAATGTAATAATATACCCAAATTTAGCCACTACTTTGTCTCCTAAAACACTTAAAGTGATAGATCTAACAGGTCTTCTGAGGAGTTAAGTACAAGTGCCACTAATGGCTCGGACCCAGAAACAATATGCAGCAAATTGTGTGAAGTGCACTTAATGGGAGCTGTCCGTTCAGCACCACAAAATGAAAACACTAGCTAGAAGACAAACAATCCAGTAACAGTGATTTTCAAACTGCTGATCCATGTTCGCTTTTCGTATGAAAGTGCATTATTCCCCTCCAGGTGGAGCAGAACTGGGCCACCCTCCAAGGCGGCGAGATGACAATCCAAACCACTCAGGCCTCGGAGGCCACGCAGGCAGTCGCATCCCTGGCCGAAGCAGCCGTCGCCGCGAGTCAGGAGATTCAGCCCGGGGCCACCGTCACAATGGCTCTGAACAGGTGAGGATGGGAAAGGGGAATTAATTTTGCTGGTTTTGTAGAGGAGTGGCGACGACATGAGAAAGTAATGTTAAATCATAGACGTATGAGAATCCTCTTAAATAACGTCACCTTTTTCATGAATTTTTTTGAAAGCATAATCAGATCTCTTTTGGTTTTCATCTGAAGATGGTATCCCCGAGTCATAAACGTTACATCCTCACACTTGACAAAGTGTAATACAGGGTAAACAGAGGCTGGATTGTTGGTGACAGAGAAGCAGAAGTGGTAGCATGAAGCCGTCACCGTGGAATTGTCCTCTCTTTCTCTAACGAGATGTGCACATGCTTGGAAGTCTTGCGTCTCACTGTCACTGTCGCAGTCCTCGAGAGTCTGCTGACGGTCAGCTGGCAAACACTGCCGAGCAGAAGATGAATCCATGATTACTCAGGCAGCTCTAACAACTGGATGAGAATGGGACAACTGTCGGTGCAGGTCACCGGGGTCCCCTGGTGAAGAGAGTCAACTGCTTCACATCCTAGTTCAGCATCCAATTAATTTGCCTGCAGCCTTTATAGAGGCAGCGTGCAAGGTGCACAGCCATTAAATTAGTTGTTAGCCCCATATTTCCATGTGCTAATGGCCCGGTATAATTTTGTTTATTGAAAAGGACATAAGTGCAGGTGTTAAAGGTTTGATTGCTAAGTCAGGAAATGTCTCGAATAAAATCAGACATAACACAGCGATTACAACCCATCTACATATTCTGGAAATAGACCTACCGCAGCAACTCCAGGGGTAGAACATGGACATTGGTTGTTGTTGTGTTGTTTTTCTGGAGGGAAATCAGCCACACACGATCGTATTCAGATGGGATCCACAACAGGATCTTAAAACTATGTCCTAGGAGCCTTCAGTGTCTGCAGGATCCTTGCAGCACAAGAATACACCACATTTAAAGTGTGCTAATAAGGAAAACTGAGTTCTTTATTCTGTCTTTAACTCTCCAGATTGATCAGACTTGCTGAGATGCTGACATATTAGCTGTAATTTATTTTCTTTTTTTTTCACCGCTGTAGTGTCAAGGCAATGATTTCAGATGGTGTATGGGTATGTCCCATTGGGGCTTGTTACCTGCACCCACCTGAGTCCTCCTTCCTCCTCCCTCCCCCACCCCTTCTCCTCCCCTGTTTACCTGTGCTAAGCTACCGTACTCTGGGCTCTCTGCTCCACAGGCTCTGGAACATTTTGTCTTTGTTTTCCAGCTCCAGGGGGAGAATAGAGCCTCTCTCGCTCTCGCTGTCTTTTCTGATGTGTTGAGGAAAAGTGACATCGTATCGCGGTACAAAACAATCCTCAGCCATGGTCAACTAAAAACCCAATTAGTAAAACCTGAATTGTTTACCACTAATTGGAAAAACTACCTACGGTTAATGGCAAAAATTTGAGACTTGATGCAAAGCATTTTATCTGACCAACATCAAGTCGGGTGTCATCCACACACAACTGCATTTTGAATGCATCATCATTTCCTTCTGTCTCAGCTCCTTCACACTGTATCTTTCCATCTGTAGCCCAGTCTCAGATCTGATTATGTACGTTGTGAACAGGCTGTGAACAGTTTCATTAGTTCATAACGAAGCTGGTGTGGTAATAGGCTCGTGGTAATTCCACTCTGCAGATCTGGTTAATAAAACTGCTTTGTTAGACCCGCAGCACCTGGCCTTCAGGGAGATGTGACAGATTCTCCATAAGTCCAGACTAGAAAAGCCTCTTACAGCACATCCACTCCTACCACTTCACCCCACATCTCACTAATAACCCTCGTCTTTGTGTGTGTGTGTGTGTGTGTGTGTGTGTGTGTGTGTGTGTGTGTGTGTGTGTGTGTGTGTGTGTGTGTGTGTGTGTACTTTCCACCTTTGTACCAATGATTGTATCTGAAAACCTCAAATATGTGATGTTTTATGTGTTTTTTGTTTTTGTTTTTTTTATTCTTGTGTGTGCATTAAAATAGTTTAAATTGTATACTATATGATATGTGTATGTTTCTGTTGTTTATGTATGTGACCTGCAGCGAGGCAGCAGCCCACGCTGTGGCGACGTTGGCTGAAGCCACTCTACAAGGCGGCGGGCAGATAGTCCTGGCAGAGACGGCAGCTGCCGTTGGGGCACTGGCAGGGGTTCAAGATGCCACAGGTACATATTCTTCCATGATATTAAAGTTTAAAGGGAACATTCACCCCAAACTCAAAAATACACACTTTCTCTTACCTGTAGTGCTATGTCTTCATTTAGATTGTATTGGTGTGAAATGTAAGGAACCAGATGGCATTTCGCTTGTGGTGCTGAAAACGCTTCCTTCTGCGCTGTGATACGTCTGGATTACACCACTTTTCACTATTGTATTTATAGATAAATGTAAAAATACCAAAATGTCAACAGCTGTAGGCCTCAGCACCTGTGTGCATTTCATCCTATTTTTGTCAGTTGCAGATGGACAATAACAATAGCAACAATAAGAGAAAACTAAATTGTATTTCATTACAATCACATTTTCACTAATTAGTACTTGTGTGTGTCTCGAGCCAATGGCATTTCTAATTAGTCTTACTAAGTGTAAGCTTCCCTTCAGCAGCACTGCGGTGAGACCTCTGAGCTCCTACACTCTAATCTACTCTGTGCTGATGTGACAGATGGTGTGTGTGTGTGTGTGTGTGTGTGTGTGTGTGTGTGTGTGTGTGTGTGTGTGCGCGCGCGCATCAGTGCTCTACTCTTCCTTTAATGCCATGTTAGCTACATGACCCTCTCGTCAACCTTCTTACATGCACACTGCGTGCACTGCTGTGGCGGTGTGTGTCTGCTGGGATTGGACCAGTTTGTAATGATATCCTTGCTGGGCGCCATTAACAATCATTCTTAGCATATGTTCGGTCAATAGCCTGAGGGCGGAACATAACGCTGCTACTTGTCAATGATTGATACCCTGCTAATGCAATGTCGATCACTAAATGCAGTGACTAATGGTATTTCTCTCTCTGATTTTCAATTTTAGAAGCTTTTTGTTTTTTTTAAATGAAACATTTATATCTTTTAAAGCCAAAAACAATTAAGTAATTTCCTTTATTGAGCCATGGTCAGTTAAAATCAATGCATTGATTCAACAAATAGATAATGACAGTATAGCAGGAAGTTCTACCCAGACAAAGAATTGGTCAAGCAGTCAATTTATTTCTTATTCGTCATTTCTTCTAATCAGAACCCTGCTACAGCGCAATAAACACACATGCAGTCACATAAAGTCGACCCAAAAGCAGGTCCCTCAGTGTTTCACTCCATGATCAGTCAATGGATTATCAATGGGTGACACTAGATGAATATTCACACAGGCCTATACAGACAATCTGCATACCTGTGATTCTGTGCTTAATCTGTCAAACACATACTTGGAGTTTCCTCGTTTTCCCACATTAGATGAACAGCGCGGTGTTGAAGCATGTATTAAAACAGCAATGAGCGGACGAAACATTTTCAACCACTAGCTTATATTAAGCCACATATCTGTCATTTCTTTCAACTCACTGCCATACAGTTGACCTCTGGATTCTTTCTTACAGTTGTAGCCTCCAGTTTTCCCGAGTCCAGTTGTAGGACCTGTTCTGTAAAGCTCCGTTTATATGGACAAACATTTGAACAAGTAGCTCTAAACTGATGTATGAGACAGTAAAGATTGTTGGTGGAAAACATACTTTCTTTGCATTTCTGCATTCTTGAGAGACAGCTCTGTTGTAGTAGCAAGTTATGGTCACATAAACAGAAGGCAAGTATCTTCGCAATTTTGCAATTCCGACCTTTATTTAAGCTGAGGGTTTCCTGTCATTTGCAATAATATCCAGATACACAAAAATAGGACAAGTTAAAACATTTCTAAAGAACAGTTAAACTGCATACTGAGATGAAGTATTTTGAGACCATCCCCTTGAATTGCCCAGGGGTAATAAGACTGTCAATCTTGATAATGTTTGAAGATGATCCATGTGTTTGGTACGGAGAAAACTAATGGCAGACTTACTTTTCAAATTCAGAGTAGACCGGCAGGACTTGAAACATAAGTTCGTACAGCGAGTCCGAGAGGGTCCTGTGGTCCATGCTAGCATAGATATTATGTCGTTTGGTGAATGTCCAACCAGGGATTTATAGATGAAGAGAAAGCCAGAACGGACCAAACTACTTTGTTACACAGATGACAATGATAAGTGTCATAAGGATCTCCAGTGACACGATTAAATTTAAAGAAAAGTCCTTACCAAGTGCTCATGCTGAAACCTGCACAAAATGCAAAACTATGCACAGTGTGCTGGTTTATATTTGCACCTTCGTACACTAATGTAAATTTAAGGTATTTACATCTAACGTCTGCGGCCTTTTGTTGTTTGACATCTTGCTTCCTAAACCACGAGGAGTCATTTGGCTGCAATAGCTCAATTAACAACTTATGGAGCCGCCAAAGCCAGTCCTTCTCCTGACGATTGACCTCAGCTAATCACTGTAGTGCCTCACAGGATTGCAGAGCTCCGTTTGAAGTGTGCTGGCCCAGACACCGCTGATTGGCTTGTGTGGCGACCCTTCACTCTCACACACAAACACTCGCACAAACACACGCCCTTAACGTCTAAGTAACTATGTTTGAGTGGCCCAATGAGGCCCTTCACTCGGTAGCTGTGCTGTGTCCGTATGTGCCAGGCCAATGCCCTGCTGCCTAAGCCCTCCACCATAATCACTGCCAGTACAATTACCCGCATCAGCAAAAACTTAACCCTGTCACCAATCACTGGCGAGTGGGCTTAGCAAGAGCCCACATTAGAGGACCAGCAATTACAAGCTAACCTGACAGAAGGGGCCAGAGTTTATTTTGGCAGACTCGAAATATGAGTAGATTTGAATGCAGCCCTGTATCATCAGTGTTTGAAAGGGATTCATAAGTTGGTGTCTGTTTGGTGCGTTTTCAAGTCCAGTGTCTCAGCTCACGGTAATGGGAGCGGGCATGAGCCACTGCCATCCCCTACACTGACCTTCTTGCCTGCTTGTGACACTGTGACAGCTTGCAGGGTGGGGCAGAGGCCCACGTGACTGCAGCAATAATCCCTACAGGCAGAGACAAACACACACACACACACACACACACAGCTGGACATGGGGGAAGCGGGCTGAGAACGTTCAATCGGACCATTGTTCAGAAATGCCGTTGCTGTAACATGGCCGCCTCCTGTCACAGACAACTACCTGGACTCGACTTGCTCTCAAACACCGTGTTCAGCAGAAAGCCCAGTGACAAGATTACCTCTGGCCAAAGACTGAACGAGGAGTATTTGTTAGCCACAGGCCTGCAATTTATCATTATTTTCATTATCAATCAACATGATGGAAAATAGTGTATGTAGAAGCAGAGTAGGGGCTCCTGACATGACTTCATCGACTTCCAAGTTGCACGGAGAAGGGAAAAGACGTAAATGAGAGATGTTTAAGAGCAGCTATAAAAACTCATCAATTGAAATGCCCTCATTCAAATCCCCTGGAAATAAACATTTTAAATAAATAGGCTCATTTCTCAGAGCCCATTGATGTCTTTACTCGGCTTGTTTCATCCAAACCACAGTCTTAACCCGATTTACAATTATGTTAACACAAAAAGGCCACAAATCCTCACATCAGAGAACGTTGAACAAGGAAAGTTTGCCATATATCAAAGAAATGACTTTATTCTTGTGTACCATTTATTCAAATAACCAACCGATCTTACCAGCAGTAGTAAACATGGCCACGCCACATTTTTCTGAATGGTCAGCTCGGAGGAACTGAACAGGACAAAACATTTTAAGGTTACAAACAGTTGAATGTTGAGGAAATATTCCAACTAATCATCAACAAATCCTTAAAAAGTGATGTTGATCCCTGTTAAACCCTGTTTGTCTAAATCCGAAACATGTCTCCATCCTCTCCTTAGGTCTGGTCCAGATCCCGGTCAGCATGTACCAGACTGTAGTGACCAGCCTCGCCCAGGGCAACCGGCCCGTCCAGGTTGCGATGGCCCCTGTCGCCACACGCATAGATAATACCGTCACGCTGGACGGCCAGGCAGTGGAGGTCGTGACCCTGGAGCAGTGACATTAGTGATCCTGGAAGAAGTAGAAGGCACTGAACGGCCACCATGGAGATTTGTTGATCCTACTGTTTTCCAGACGTCACGCTGTGTACAATGTCAAATATATTTTTAAATGTACATCTGCAGGGGAAGTAAAAGTGAGTTATCAATGCATTGTGTTTACTATGTAAAGAAATTTCTTTTGGTGGTGTATTTTTTCTCCCATTTAGCTTCATGTTTTTTGTTTTATTTTTTATTTTTTTTCTAGCTCTGTGATGTTGAGTATTTAGTATTTATTTCTTTACAATTAACCTTTACTTAAAACGATGATGAACCAAAAAGCCCGGGAGGAAAGCCACCACTGCTTCACCCCAGAGTGTGTACCTATCACTGTTCTGGACTTTCATTGTTGTCTGTGTGCTTGACTGTTTTTGTTTTTAGGAAGCATTCACATCCAATTCAGTGCCATAGTCAGAAGTCGCCTCTCTCTGTTTCCCATACCTTTGAGCGCTATTCTAAATTGTACTCTTTCCACCTAAAACTCTGAAAACTGAAGACACTCCCAGACATCTCCCACATTAGATGAGGACGTAATGCATTGAAATACCATCTTGTCATGTGCTTTTTCCCCCGTACTGTTTTACTGTAGTCCACGCACATGCCAAGATTTGTGAAGACTCAGGATATACATCAAGGTGTTTTTTACTGTTGGACTGCTACGCTGACTTCCCAAAGCAGCCATTTTGTCTACCAAATCCATTTATTTACAGTGCATGGATATGAGCACCCCTTGGTATGTTATTTTTTTAACATGAACTCCTTTGTATGTCGATTAGGACTCGGTGGTCTTTAACACTTTGTAAATCACAGGAAGTATTTGGACCTGACGCTGCAGTATTTGTGATGCCAACATCAAAAAAAATATCAATCTTGCCACACACAAAAAAAATGTGCTTGCGAAGAATCTACGTATTGGATGCAGCTGTAACACTTGGCTCAACTGTCACCACTATTTAAAAAAAATAAAGTCCAATAAAATGGCTGCTGTTCACCGTTCATTCTGTTTCTCTCTTGATTATTAGTATATTGCGCATCTAAAAGCATAACTCAGTGGATACGCAAGTTGTTAATGCAACATAGGTTAATGTCTGTCATATTAACATTGAATCACATGACCACATGAGAAGGGCAGCTCTACAAATCCTTTTAGCATCTATAAGCTAATTGTTTTGGTTTGGTACTTTGCACATTTTCTGTATAGTTAATTCTTTCTTAACTGCTGTAGGTAGCTGTCTGCAGCAAACAAGCAACAGAACCCACTGTACAAAACCTGTCAAACACCAAATTCAGATTTTCAGAGCCCAAAACAGAGCTACAACAGTGATATTGGGCTTACATTTGACGATGGCCCAAAATATGATAACAAATCAATGCTAATTTGGCTCCGTGTCTGCTCAACATCAGGTAAAAACATCATAAACATTATTTATTAGGTGTTATAGTTAAGTGTTGGCTCAGTATTTTTTTATCAGGTTGTTGGATTCAAGCGGCCAAAAAACTATTGATGCAGCTTTATAGGTGTAGTATATAAGAAATAGCCACTCACCAACCGCCCACAGCTGCTAACTATCTGCCGTTAGCTAGTTAGCTCAGTTAGCTATGCAGCTCCTATAAACTGACGCTGTCATAGCTTAACTATCAGACATTGTCTCCTGAAGTACAAAAAGGTGTAAGACAGGACAGGCTGGGGATAGCTGGTTAGCATGCTAACTTAATCAGATATCACCACAATGCAATACATGGATGTCTTTAACATATCGTAAACACTGTTGTTCCTTCACATTCTCCTGACAATTGTTGTTAAATATGAAATGTTTTCCACTAAAACTAAAACTTAAATTATGCTCATTAAGGCTTAGTTGGTGTTCAGAGCTGTTACGATATTTGTAGCCTACACAAGCTAATGGCTAGACCTGGTCATAAATCAGTTTCAGACTCCTTCTTGATCAAAGAACGTACTTAAGCCTTTTGATTTAAATGCCTCGATACCTTTTCCAAACAAACAATTAGTATAAAAGTGATGCTGCTTAAAAAAGTGTGCAAATAAAGATGCAAATACTTTCAGCTGAGATAAATTAGATGTTGCACAGCTAAATTTGTTGAAGCTAATGTGGTGGGCTAGTTAGCCCTCTAGATCATAGGTGCACTAAAAGCTAAATATCCTTGCTAACACAAACCTATCTTGTCTATCTCACTTGTACTGAAAGCTGCATAGTTTAAGTGCAGTGCAGCTATGTGTATGCTGTTAAATCACTGCAATATTTTCATGAGAGAGACAATAAAAACAAAATCTTCAATAAGATGTAGGCGCCATTTTTCAGTGCATATTAAGTAGCTGTAAGAGTATTAATTATGATCCAATGTGATAGCTATTAAGTTATTATGTTGGTAAAAGTGCGTCAGGTTTTTTGTTTGTTTGTTTGATTGATAATTTTGAGGATGCATATCACCATTTGTATTAGGGCTATCAATTGAAGGAATGTGATTTGGGAGCGTACTTGGACTTAAAACTTATCTCTGTGTTGCCCCCCCACCCCACCCCAAAAAAAAAAAATGACCTTGTCCCTCTGCTACCTTTCCAACAAAGCAGACAGTACAGATACAGAGAACTTTATGTTGGAGCCTTTTACAACCGCATCTTCCCTTTTTGAGGAATGCCATTTCCCTGAATTTCATCCCATAGCGATGTAGTCGCCAAAAAAACTCTGATAACCGCCCTCTCCTCCGCGGCACCCCCACCTTCCCATCCCTGCCGTGACAGACAGGGCCATGATTACATCATAAGCTGCCTGAACCTCCTCTGCTTTAAAGCCTGGGATTTGCTAGCCGGGCCCTTCTGTTGCAGAGCAGAACAGAGAGAGAAGCGTTCAGGCCTTAATCTATCAGGCGTCAGTGGATATCCCGCTCTTCCTCCAGATTAAAGCAGAACCAGGTTGAATTCACGCAGATGAAAACATCCCGTTTTTCCTTCTCGTTTTATGATTTTATTGGATTTCTTTGTGAGCTAGAAGGCACTCACAAGCATGCGGCCGATCTTTATAGACAAGAAGGAACTTTGTGTGGTGTTTAAATCGTTATAGGTGTGTGACACGCATGCCCGTCGACCCGTCACTGCAGATTAGGAAGGTCCTTATTAGCGTGCTTTCTTGGAAAAAGGCCTACACCTCATGGGGCATTAAGCCTCTCCCTCCTCCATCCCTGTCTGTCTGTTTCTCCGCACCATCCGTCCACTGAGCTACACTTACGCAAAGTGCATCGAAACCTTTCAGCTGTATCATTAAAGCGGAAACCCAACTGAGTTATGAAATGGCACAGGTTCAATCAGTTACAGGCTCAATAAGGGCAGAACTTGTCTCGAAGTGATGCTGTCAGCTCCGGCCAGCCGCTGCTTCAGCTTGGTTATTGTAAATATTTAAATGGCTGGAATTCTAGTTGTTGGTGCATTATGTTTCATTTATTTGTTTTAGCATAACTGCAGTTTCATTCCAAAATATAAACTCAAATCTTTGTAATAAACATTAGTTGATGGGCAATAAGGCCCTTTAAAGCCCTTATAAGATGCTGTTTAACATTACTAAGACTATGTAAGTGTCAGAGGCTTAATAAACACATTTTTTTGTCAGATAAGTCATGGCCAACAATCGCTGTTTTCACGTTAGATGGTTAGCTATTAATACTTGAACAGTTAACTGCTAATAAACACATAATAAAAAAAGGTATTCATTTAAAATAAAGCAACCAAAAAAGCTAAGTAATGTTTTTAAAGAATGATGAGTAAGTTAGATCTACTCAATAAATGTGTTTGTCATGCGAGTTCAAGCAATTATTAGAAAGGCACAAGGTTTTTATTAACATTCTCAAGTGTCTATAAACAGTACACAAAAAAGTTGGGTTATTTAACAACATGTAATGCAATCAATACTGCTTACACAGTCTCATTAATGTTAAAATGTGTCTTATAAGGACTTATAAGGGCATTATTACCTATTAACTAATTGCAGTGACCTTAATATGAAGCATTATACAGTATTTTGTGATTAAACTAGAGTACAACCATGATCCAAATCTTGAAATTTACAATATAACCTCTTCTCTTTCCATAAATGATCCTAAGCATGGTAATTCATCATTCTTCAATGACAAATATACAAATTCTTTAAGAATGTCATCATCAAATTACATCATTTTGCTTAATTGTGCGCCACTACACATGCACTGCACCTGAACAGGCCCAACAGGCCTCAGAGCGTACACGGAAAGATCTGGCGCTGCTGCATTGCGTGACACTGTCACAAGTTACATCATCGTGCACCGCAGTGCACTCTTCCAATCATCACATCCATCCGACTGACTTTGAACCCGATTGGACATCATTAAAACCATCCAATCTAGGCGGTCGGGCTGCAGCGTGAGTGCCTGCATGCGCTCCGTCCTGGGGGGGCGATATGTTCAGTGGTGGAAGATCAGTGGGGCAGCGCTATTGATTTGACGAGGATGTGGCCAGGTCCTTCAGTGGCCCGGCTCCACGGGGGTCACTGCAGGGTGAGAAGGGAGGGGTTGGTCATTCTTGTTGCCTGGAGTCGTGTAGGCAGGCAGACTCCAGGGCAGAGCTTTAATCTCCACTAATCGTTTCTTAATACGTGCATCCAGGGCCCTACACCCCCGCACACATGCACGCACCCACGCGGGCACGCACACATATGTACAAACTGCTTGCGGTCCAAGCCCCCACTTGCTCTAACAGGAGATAATCTCCTGCCCCTCGTCCTGAGCATAGGGTTGGGTCACAACTTTAAAAAAAAAACAACTCCCTCTCGTACAAGGAAATGGAGAAACACGAATACTTGTATAGAGTCTAACCATTCAGATAAATACATTCTCTCCGTGTCTGACCCACTGGCCTGAGACAGAAACAGACCGAAAATGAGGAAAAAAACTGCCACAGAGATACTTTCTTCTTGAAAAAAAAAAACGACCACAAAATGGCTCTCAGGAAACATCTGGGCCTTGCGCAGAGTTTCCCCCCTCGCAGCCTGAGCATCAGCAGACATGTTGCTGATGAAGCGTCTTCCCTCCATAATGTAGTCTAATAGTCTAATAATGGCATCCTCACCTTCTCAGCTCACACCTCTGTGCACCTCCAGCCCAGACACTGCGTAAGAACGATGATAATCTCATTTCGCTAATGCTCTGCAGCCTGCATTAGAACACAAGGCGAAGCACTGTCTCAGCCCCGACTCTACCCACCCAGGAAACTATGTGTGTGTGTGTGTGTGTGTGTGTACGTGTGTGTGTGTGCGTGAGAGAGAGAGGAGATGGAGAAAGGGGCCAGGGGGGCTGTGGGATAGAGGGGGCACTGAAAAATGCGGTGTAACCTGAGCCGCTAGGCCCATCTGGAGAAGGCCTCGCATTGACAACGGTTGTCCCACAATGCACTTTGCTGCAGAGAAGATCGTTAGAGGGAGTCTGACACACGGATCCGTCTTTGGAAAGTATTTATTTGCATCACAGATAATGGAACTTGTGCTATAGACAGGAAAAACAAGATGGCGTCAGCAGGTGCACAAGCTGCGGCATTAGGCCCGCATGCGTGTCACGTCTGCGTGATATGTTCTGTAACACGACACACAACCACAGTTAACCTGAATCAGTTGTCCAGTGAATAACAGCTCTTTTATGTCAACTCGTTTGTGTATCGCCATAATCTCAGCACTTTCGCGCTCTCTTTCCATGTCAATGGCCGACGAGCACAAAAGCAACAGAGCCTCTGCACAGGTCCGGTGACGGCGTCTGCGTAGATCAAATATAGCTCGCCTGCAGGCAAACTGGTAACAATACAAATCATATTAGCTAAAGCTGAAGTGTAGGCTATAAAGCAGGATTTATACGAAGGCAGATAAAGAGGTTTTAATCCCCAGATCCCCCTGTCACCTACATTAGCAGACCCTGACCCAGATATATGGAGCTCAGTATGCAGCAGCTTTTTTTTCTTTCCGAGCCATACCGCTCAATGGAGTGTTACAGCGAAAAAACCCAACCCAACATCGGAAGAAAGACTCCCTCGCTCTCCACCCTTTTTTTCGTTTGGGAGAAGGGAGGAGGGAAAAAGGCCGCATTGAAAGAGAGGGGTAAGATGACACCGCGCCTTTTGCCAATTATGCCACAGAGCTAAGAGAGGAACCCCCCGATGGTCGGCTGAAGGCAGAATAGCTGAACCTTTATACGAGCAGCGAGGCTCTCGCGCTGCAGAGCTGCACTCAGTGATCTGACGAACCCGGAGACTGACTGATGAACAGAGGAGTCCATTATCATCACGGAAGAAAGCCATCAGTTCCCTTCCGTTTTAAATGCATGCTGGGATGCAATTAATGATTATCTTATCAAATAAAACATCAATTATTCTGGAATAAAAATGGCCTTTAAAAAGTTCCCGGAGCCCAGTGTGATGAGTCGGATTGCTTGTTTTGTTCGACCAAAACCTAAAGATAATGCAACAGGAATGTAAAACCAGTGACTGAAAAACAAAGCCTCACATTTTTAGAAGTGGGAAACATCGAGTTTGTGCTTGGTGACTCAAACAATTGATTTATATCATTTTAGCATGAAAAACTGTTATGATATCATTGTGGTTTGAGGGAGATCGCTTCATCAGGGAGTTGTCAACTATTAAATCAACTGCCAACTATTGAAGAATAAGTCAAAACTCTCTGATTCCACCTTTTTAAATGTCAATACTTTCTGGTTTATTTACTGCTCCATGACAGTAAACTGAATTTCTTTGGGTTGCGGACAAAACAACTACAATTATACCACATTCTGACGTTTAATTGACCAAACCAAGAAAATAATCTACTAATGACTCAACGATGAAAATAGAAATTAGTCGCAGCCTCAACGCCGACAGATGCTCTTACATTGATTGCGTCGGATTCTCTTGTTTCAAGAAGAACGTTACGATTGATTTTCGACCGCAGGCCTCTTTTTCTATCCTTGTTTTTTTTTTATGCAGTGGTGGAAAAATCTGTACTCAAGTACGAGTGCAGTTACATTACTGATTACATTAGGAATATGACAAGTAGAACTGCTGGTATTAAAACAATATTCAAGTCGGCGGTCACGTCTCCAAACCTGCACCTGCTGCAGGGCTTTGCTTTGTTTGCACGTACATCAGGTTTTCATCGTCCTGTTTGTGTTCAGAACCAAAAGGCAGATGATAAGTTTAGATATTAATTCAAATTGTGGTCAGTACTAGATTATTATTTTAAAAGTAAGTCGATTACACGGTGTGGTGAATATTTAACTTATAGACTTGGAAAAAAAACATGTATCCCAAAAAATGACTTAATTACAGTGATTTGAGTAGTTGTAATTAGTTACTTCCAGCCCTGGTTTTGAGGGCTGTTACCATCTTTTATAGTTTATTTTCAAACCATATATATCAGATTCACTCAGAATTAACTAAATATTGGAGACGTGTCTTGCTCTCGTTGGTTTTGCTTCGCTGTCCTTTGCGCAATCCACATTTTCTTTGTCTCTTCAAAATCCATTTCCTCCTTTTGCCCCCATGAAATGCATCCTGTGCTTTTTTTTTCTTCACAAACTCAAGGAGGCAGACAGCTAATTGATGTTGTGAAGCGTCCCACGTCTGGTGCATTGTTTGCCCTGTCCTTCAGAGAGTCACCGGAGCTCTGAGGCCGGGGTGCGCAGGGGAGGAACAGAGTTTCACCCCACCCTTCACCACCATCGGCCACTCACTCATTGAATAATGACGTCCTTAAGATGTTTCTCCACTTGGGAACGGAGAGGCCGCTCGTCGTCTCTGTAGCTGACGGACGCTCCCAAGCAGTAGTTGGCAAGTCTAGAACCACCGGATCCATCTACCTCACCAGTGTGAGTTCTACCATTGCCAAACACCACCAGAGAGCTGACCGGGGGGGGGGGCCTCTTCTTCAGAACCAGGGGAGCAGACACAAACATGGACTGATTCAGATTGATATAGGAAGTGGTGTGGTTGGGTTTTTTTGCGGCTTTGTTGTGCAGATAGCATCCTTCACGGTCATGGTTTGAGCTACAGACTGGCGTATTAGGATCAAAATGTCTATCGAAAGCTCTTGTACAGTCAGGTAAGGAAGACCAAATTACATGTGATGACAACTGGAGAGGATGCAGTGAGGAGAATTCAGGGGAGTCGACCATGAAGCAGTTTATAACTGAGAGACACCAAAACACAACACAGACAGGATTACAATCCACGGCCGTGCGAAAGCGATGGAAGTCTGTCTTGTCCTATATTGGCACTACACATAATTGCTCAAAGTATATATACAGAAGCAAAAATGTGCTAGTGCCAAAATGGGCAAAGAAGAGGAGTGGCTGACGCAGCTGTCGTTACAGAAGCACATCGGGACAGAGAGACGTCGAGGTGCCCGACGAGCCCTCGGCTCAGGCGACCGCGACTGGAGTCATTACATCACATTCACCCCACCCACCGGCGCAGCACAGGAGAGGAGACAAGAGAGACAGTAAGCCGCTGTGGACGGGCATCATCAAGTGGTTCTTTCTCTGCTCTGTTTATGGCCCTATGGTAATTCACTGATAGTGAGCTCTCACAGTGAATTCTACCAGTGCCATACACAGAACAGGAGTCATTATCAACCCCAACACCTCAGCCAGCCAGCCAGCCAGCCAGCAGGCCCTGTGAGGAGAGTCAGCCCAAGCCAAGCAAAACTACGCAAACTAGACCAGCGACCCTCATGAGGAGAGCAGAACAGAACAGCCTGGAGAAGCAGGGAGAGACAGAGAGAGAGAAAGTGTGAGAGAGAGGAGGAGGAGGAAGGGAAAGAAGTGATGTAAGAGGAGCATCGACGGGGCTCTCAATGTGTCCACGGCGTCGCAGTGACGCAGCTTAAAGCGGAGCTGCACTGCGGAGGACGGCATTGAGTAACAGGTCAAAGGCTAGTGTGTCTCGGAGTGGGCGACTCAATATAAGTCCGGTCCCATCCTGCGAGTGAGAAAAACATCCTCATCTATTTTTTGACCGCTAATCACCTGAGCTGCCATCTTTAGGCTTCTAGGAAAGGAGCGACAGCCAGGGGAGACTGTAAGGCGGGAGATTACTCTGTGGCAACATCTTACACGTAAATAAATCGTCACCCTTTTTGGGGGATTTTTTTTGCGGTCGAGATCTTCCTGCATCAAAACGCCCCAATACGATGTTTTGGATTTGGGTGTTTTTTCATGGAGCACGTCGGCTTCATTTTCTTTGGGACTGAAGACCAAACAACTGTCCCCAGTGAGGACAGGAATAAATCCGTCAGACATTTTCCAGGGAGGGTGAAGTTACATCAATTCTTCAGCTGAAACACAATGAGGATATTTATATCAAGGGCCCCCGCAGTTCGTATGTGATCTCCCGGCTCGGCCCTCCCCCTACACCCCCGAACGTGTCCGAAGGGTGACACCCTAAACGTGACCTCTTAATTCGCTCGGCGGATTAGCGTTTGCTACAATTTCCCGTCACGCTGCCGCCTTCCTCCACACAGAAAATCGCTGGAGATTAACATGGAAATGCGGCAAATCATTAAGTGAACCAGTCCTAGATCGTTTGGAGTCGTCCTTTCTTCTTCTCTAAAAGTGAAAAAAATCTCCCTATAAAAGTCATTGCATTGCCTGCTAACAGAACACACATGGTTCCACTGAAGCTTGGTGGTGATTCGGCAAAGCCCGTTCCCCTCCAAGCACAAATCCCAGAAAATGGCTGCCATCAGAGTCAGTGCATCAGACTCGTGTTTTTTTTCCCCAGTGAGCATGCGAGGCCTTTTCTTGCAAAATCTAGCAAAACAGACTAATCTCGCTCAACTCAACATTAACAGCTCAGTGTGGCAAAAAAAATAAATCTCGCTACGCAATCCTGCAAGCCAAGCAATAACCTTCAGCCCCGTCCTCCTGACCTTGAGCGGCGTGTGTCGCCAAAAGCATCTTTTTTTAGGCGCTGCAGATAATCTGAACCGGGGAAGGGCGAAACCGTCCTCAGATTGCCCCACCCTTCGCCTCAGCCATTAGCTCCCCTCACCCTGGGCCCTGCAGTGCGCGGAGCCTCCCATTGATCCCGGCGATCAAAACCATGTACTAAGTGATTCCTCAGACGCCCAAATGGCTCCCCGAGCAAGACTCCCATTGCCATTTCCTGGAGAAATCAATAAGCACTAAAAAAGCCAAGTCGAAACGAACCTGTGCCCTTTAAAGGTTCGGTGATGCCAGTTCCATACCGTTAATTAGTTCAGAATGGAGCTTCAGCTTATTTTTTGTTTGGTTTTGTTTGGGGTTTTTTTGCATTTTTGTGATGAGTTTCCCTGAAAGTGCATTATCTCTGTGTGTTAAAACCAGTCTAACATTTTTACACAGGGTGTTTGTTCATGCAGATCTGAATCTCTATTTGTTCTCCCCTTCTCTTCTGCAAATGCTCATTCTGTCCGGACGGTCGTCTGACACACAAAGTCATCTTGCTTTGAGGGGCCAGCTGTCAAAACACAGGGCCCATCCGCATCAGCCTGTATAAACTGGACCCACCCTCTTTTGATGGAGATCATGTAGAAAAATTAACTGATGTAACTCATTTGTACAAGTTATTCACACTTTCAAGGGCTCCTTATTTCCCTGCTTTTCTCCTTAACAAACATTAGTTAAACTGATCATTTTGTTTGAGGTTTTTCATACAAATATATCCAAATATTGCAGACTACAAAAAAAAAAAAAAAAACAAATATAAAACACATCCAGAGTGATGTTTATGGCTCCATTCTGTCGAAATGTTCCCACCGCCCTTTTGTCTCCGCCACCGTTAATTCAGAGCAGCTCCAAAGCCCCTTCAGTTAATCGCATTTGTCTGAATAGGGAGTCTACAAGTCCTCAACTTCACGGTTATTTCAGGAGGATTTATCACCTTAAGTCCTGCCAGCACGATGTCAGTCCTCCTGCAAAATAAACCCCTGACATATGCGCCCCCGTGTCCAGAGACAAACAGGCCCCGGAAACGTGAATTATATCAAATAAAGCGAGTTTGTGATGAGGTTTTTTTTTTTTTTTTTTTTTTTTTCTAAATGTGGAGATAATTTTACTTTAATGGGGTTGCATTTGTTATGAGAGCTGATGCATTTTTTTTTGTTTTTTCATCTATTTATTATATATTCTACATCCTGATCATCCTCTCGATGAAGATAAAACGTATGAATCCACAGACTGTGCTGCTCGGACTGTATTCCCATGGTATTTATTGCAGATGAGGGGGGAACAGCAGGTGCAATGGGGAATGAGACGTACCAATTAAACGTATTAAAACAGCTACAAAATCATTTAATTCAAATGTTTTTAGTTTTTAAAAAAGTTTTACTCGTTTCTTTTTCTTTCTTTTTTTTTATTACAAGCAGATCCATTTGGGTCGGATTATTAACGCGCAGTGCTGGTTAAACTCGTTTTATTCGGATTTTTTTTTTAACAATCTAAACGCTTTAAACAGTAGACTCGTTTTCATTTTTAATCACAGCAACATCTCTTTATTTCTGGGCACAATTATTTTATCTTTAATTTATTTATTTTTTTAAATGTCACGCTAGCTTTCCTCTTTCTGGTGCGTATCTCTCTCTCCTTTTAAAAAGCTTTTAATAGTGAATAATAGTCTAACTGTAGTATAGAAGTGTAGAAAATAAAATAAAAAAACAAGTAGTCCATACCTTCCTCCGCGTCCATCGCCGTGCGCCATACCTGAAGCTACAAACTGCGCTCGACTCGGACCCATCAGACATGTTCGTCCTTATCAAACCCCTATCATTACACTTTAAAGACTTCCTTCTATTTGTTTTTGTTTTAAAAAAAAAAATCATCAGTGTTGAGGCAGGTCCGCGTCGCCCGCAGCAGGACTGCAGAATTACAATGAAACAAAAGAAATCCAAGCGGCTGTTCTGAACTTCCTGAGTATCAAATGTCAACTTCAGCCCTGCGCTCCTCTCCTCCTCTCTCTCCTCTCTCCTCTCCTCTCCCCTCTCTCTCTCTCTCTCTCTCTCTCTCTCTCTCCAAACTCACCCTCCTCCCTCTTTTTACCTGCACACTGGCAGGAAGAAAGGTGCTCCTTGTGCACCTTTTTAAAGGGCCAGGCGCACAAAGCAGCAACGACCCCAAAAGAAAAACTGTCTTACTATACTGCTTTTAAAATCCCATGAAACAAAGCTGCCATGACAACCCACATTTAAACCTATGCCTACATTTCACTTTGTTTGTGTTTTTTTTACTTTAAACTTTACGGATTTGCACGCCTTTAAATCTGCCTCCTGTAGAATTTTAAATATTATACTTCTAAATTTTTAATCATATAAAACTGTGTTCTTAATTTAAAAAAAAAAGAAAGAAAGAAAGAACAATAAGATACATTAACCTTTAAAAGTGCATACAACCTTTCAGGGTACAAACCGTACCTGTGTTCATAACAGTGGACGTCTTTTTACAGCCTCCCTCCACCTGGCTCAGGCTCCCACTCCGCGGATCCACCCGAGGAAAAAACGCACATTTTTCCCCTCACCCGGTAATCCATACCCCCCTTTTCCCTCTGCCGCGTTCACGGCCTCATTCGCGGATCTGTCTCCGGAGCCGATGAGACCTTTTAAAAAACGTGTTGCTGTTTTTTAACCCGGGGACTGCTGCAGCCTGAGCGGATGAGGATTGGTTTTGTCTCTCCGGATTAAACGACCCCCCCTCCCGGTCGAATAATTTGGACCAACCCCTAAACTCCCTGTCCGACTAACTCTCCCCCGGTTAGGACACCCATATCACTCCATTTTTTATTTTTCTATTTTTTTCTTTTTTTACACATTAATTCAAGTTTGGGTCGTTTAAATAGGAAGAAGCCGGATAAAAGAGGGACTGCACCTTTATATTCGGCCTACAAATAAGAGAGATGAATACACAGATGCAACATTTAGTGGATTTCATTGATCTCTTTTCTACTTTTTGATATTTTAATCTGCACATCCTGCTTACATTACAGTATCTCACACAAGGCCTGGTGTTTTTTTTTATTCCTTTTTTTTTTCTTTTTCATCCTAAAAGGCCTCTCCGTGCAGCAGAGAGAAGGCCTGCAGGCCTGTTACCTCCGCAACGCCCACAGACCAACATGTCTGCTGCTCACCAACACCTTATGTTCCACAGTTTCCCTCTGAACAAGCGCCATCAAACTGACCACCGTCTAATTGCTGGAGCAAACAGAAGATTGGGTAGCTCATTGTCTGATATTAAACCAGCAGCATCAGATGAACTATTTGGTGCATCTTTCTTTTTTTCCCCCCAGCCCCCTCATCCATCCATCCATCCATCCATGGAGGATTAGTTTGAGTCGGCTGATGCTGTCTGTTGAGGCTGCAGTTCTTGGGTCGGGATGCTGCTGCAGGATCAAATGACCACGTCCAGATGGCTAATGATTATCAAATACTGCGTTTAAAAGCCTGCACTATAGTGGCGACTGCGCGCAGATTGCGTAACATTTCCTGTGCGAGGAGGGAAGACAAACATACCTTCGCTATGACACCAAATCGGGATGAGTATTATTTTTGATCTGTCAGATAGTTATGGTTATTTCCTGGTCATACAACCTGATGTTGGCCTGGTGGAGGCGGCAGCTCTTCTGGGCCTTCAGGTGGGCCCCCTCCGTGATGATGATGATGATGGTGATGCTCCTCATCCTCCTCTTACGCAGAGCTGCCGGAGGCCCCACGCTGTATGTCTACCTCGCACCAGGAGGCCTAATATATGAGGGCGAGTTCTGCCCACGCTCCTCTCAGATGGCCATCCAGAGTCCATTTACCTGCTGTTGATAATTAGGCAGATAACTCGCTGGATAAAAACTCGTGTAATATTTAGAGGTGATGCTGCGGGGTTCGGTTTCTCTTCCTTTCAGGGCCACTGAAATCAAATCCACGTCGCGGGCTCAGCGTTGAGGAGCCCCGAGCCTTCTCCAAGCCTTGACGCGCGGCGCCCACCTGGAAAAGCTGAAACCGGAGACGCGGATCATCGTGCGTCGAGGAGATGAGTATCCCCGCGATGAATATTTAAAGGCACTCATTTGGCTGGTGCGCTGATGAAAACAGGTGCCGGCCAGCGGGGAGGGGGATCGGGTGGACGCGGCGCGTTTGTGCCGTGAAGGGATCCAGGCCACACGATAGGACCGGCCGGATGAAATAATAATGTGGCGGGAGTCGGTCTGATGCTCCAAAAGAAGAAGAAAAAAAAATACATGGCAACAATGGAGATCAGTTTACACAGGATTGCAACGCAGTGAAAGGAAAAATGAAGAGACAGAGACCATGTTTCATTAATATTAACATTAAAAATCGTCTAAAATGATGAAGATATGTTGGAATAGAACGGTTATCTGTCAGAATTTAATAACGCTTCAGCACAACTCCAAATTCATTCACATCTAATATTAAAAACGAATTAGAATTATTGAGCCAGCCTGAGATTACCCCGAATAACAGTCATACCGGACAAAAATAATATAAAATAAAAACATTTTCACAAAATCAAACATGATATGAGTGATGGTGGTTCATCTCTGTAGGGGGGAAACGTCTCTTGATATGAAACTGCATTTTGGCTCCGACTGGCCTTACTGCTGCACAGGATTACTGAGCAGAGGATTATTAATATGATGCCACCGGCACATGCAGCATCATCACTTAGAAAAAAACAAAATAATGTAAAGATGAAAATAAGGTCACGAGATAAGGCTAAAGATAAAACACAGTTGACCGGTGGCTGGCTTTTTCTAGGGATGTTTAATGTTTTGAATTTGAATTTTTTCAAGATTTAAGGCTATTTTCACTGGCATTACGCAACACAAGATTTGAGAAATTACATTTCTATTCTATTCCCTAATCTACCCATGCAAAAGAAACAAAAAACCAGACGGACCACTGACTGTGTTATGATATAGTCAGAAAATAAGTGTTGAGGGTAAATTCTGAGGAGAGAAGCTGCTGTAAGTCTGTAAGTCTGGTTGTACAACAGCAGATACTTTAGGTTAAAGTAACGGTTCATTTATAGTAATTTTACGATACCCGGGTTGTAAAACGGAGCCGAGTTTAGTGCCTTCATGTTAAATAACATTCTTTTTTAAAGAAAATAAACTATTTCATAGTTTTGCATCCTAAGGAGAGAAGCTGCTCTGTGGTCTGGTGGTATAGCGGTGGAATGGTCAATTTATAGTCATTTCAATCATCAGGGCTGTAAAATGAAACAGAATTTAGTCCCTTTCTGCCAAATAACAAAAAAGAGTACAGGAAAACAAACTATCTACTACAGTCCTACAGCCTGAGGAGAGAAGCCGCTCTGTCATCTGGTGGTACGGCAGCAGGTACTACATATTTTAATGATGTTGAAAACAGCTGTCTTTTTTATCTCTTACACACTCGAACCCTTCTAGTAATTTTGTCGAAGCAAACCATCTTCTGCAGGGTCTCTCTGCGGCCTTCTCCCCCGCTCTGGTCTTCCTGTTGCAGCAGAGTGGTGGATGGTAGTGGTGGTGGGTGGGGGCATGTTAGTCATTGGGTCATCTATTAGTAAAGACCTGCAGATTATTCTATTGCTTGCTGCTGCTTTGCACCACCACCTCCCCCCAAACCACCCCCTACTTTGACAGTGAAACGGAGCTTGTAACCTGAGAGCGCCCATTGCCTGCCATCCAGTCTCAGCTTGAGAAACCCAACACACAACCTGCATGTCAGTGATGGTTCACCCAGATTGGTTGACGGGCCGCCAGCTCAGTAGCAAGAGAGGAGCAGGAACGAAGGGAAGAAACAAAATTTGACTTTGACACCATGTTTTTAGGCATCCTCAGTGACGGTTGCACCATGCATCTGAAGGCCTCATGGCATAAAAACAAGAGATGATGAAATATCTCAACTCTCCTCCAAACATGTGTATAATCTCATCTACTAGGGCCGTATTAAAGAGTGTGTGAATACGGTAGATATAAACCTAAAAGCCTTGCTATGGATAATATCGCAGCCGACAGTGATTGATCATAACTTGCAGCAGACGGCACATGAGCCTAATGTGGAGCCTCGGGGCATCGTAATGCCTTAAAAGGCCACAGCAGCACAGGTCACCTGACCGCCGTGCTCAGCCAGGACCAATCAGACAGCTGGCATTACGTCATGGAGGGCCCACAGTGTGTCTTGACCAAACGCACTGCGGATAAAACAGAAGCTTTAAATATTTCATTGAGAATCTCAGGTTGCTTGACTCCTGGAGGTCAGGACTGCGAAGAGACAGATAGCCGCGTCCTCTCCTCCCTCCCTCCGCCCTCCTCCTATTTTGATGCAGGAGAAGGGTTAGGAGGGCGAAAAGAGAGGGCTGGGTTTTTACAGCTCAAACAATGCTGGGAACGCTAGTCATAATCCATGGAACTCAAACTGAAGCACACAGGAATTAAGGTTGCTTACAAACCTGACTTGTTCCTCCTCAGATGTTATATATATATATAGCAGAATAATCAACAGGAGGGAAACAAAATGGTCCTGCGTAATGGCACATTTCACAAGAAGTAGTTGGATGTCTTGTATAGCCAGTGTAAAGGGTACCTCCATCAATTTTACACATTAAAATATGTTAACAGATCTTTGGAAGTCAAGTGCATAAGTCTAAAAAGTTGCATAAAGCTGTTTGTGGCTCCAGAAGAAGCTGAATGTAATCTGATAAATTGTCTCCAGTGGTGATGTCACTCTGTGTCTGTGTTGCATCATAGGATATGTAGGTGCCAGGTTTTTAAACAGGAAGAAGAATGTGTGGATAAATAAGGTGATATTTCAAGCTCTAATGTAATACATTTCATCATTAAAAAATTAAAACATATTGCGTCTATATAGTGCCTACATTACCCACAGTGCAACTTAGCCACTGAGTGACATCACTGGAGGATATGTATCAGACTACAAGCAAATTCCTCCGGAGCTTCTTAAGGGTTTATTCTACTTTTATTCACATATTCGTACATTTACATACGCTTACATTCGGGAAATTGGTGGAGTTACCCTTTAAGAAGAATCGCACTGGAGTTTACTTGCCATAGTAGTGCTGCTGCCTTTAAAGGAGCAATACGTACACACACGTTTGTTTAAAACATTTATACATGATCTAAAATTATCATCAGAATGTGAAAAACAACAGACGTGGTGTCATGCCGAAGATGTCTGTCTTGTGTGAGATATCTACTGAAGTTAGCAAGCTAACCAGCTAGCATCGCCCCATCCTGTCTCGCACCTTGCCTGAACTTGAACCTGCTGTGTCTTGGTCATGCATGGAGTCCTGATCACAGCTGCTGTACACTAACACTCCCTCAGTACTCCGAGCTCCCAGTCTGGACAACTAGCAGCACAGCTAACTGAGCAAACTAGCTTCCTGCAGCTGCAGCCAGCAGCAGTTATTCTGGGGGCTATGCTGCCCCCTATTTGTTTGGAGAATGAATTGGCCAATTTTTGCATATTGCACCTTTAAAGACAGCTATTAAATGACTTCTGTGGCTCTGATTATTTGCATTTCTGTTTTACTGCATACGCTGACAGCTGAGGAGATACTGGAGAAGCCAGAAGAGAGAAAGCAACGGCACACACTCCACCTACTGGGGCACCAGACACTTCAAATTCTTGGCAAGAAGGATGGCAAATAGGTTGATTCAGTGACATGTCTGCCCTTATAACAGCCCATTTTAAGCTGCAGATTCATTTTTGCAGGCCTTCTGTTGGAGAGCAGACACGTGTCGATCACCTGACTGACATTCCTGGCCAGGCTGAAGACCCTGTAGGGCTGAGATCTGGGCACGCTGGAGCTTGTGGCCTGGCAGAGGATGTACAGTGCAGAGAAAAGAGGTGCGTATACAGGAGAACCACAGAGTATCTTATGATATATTGTTAATAAATTCCATCCAATGTCTGCATACAGCTTCAAAAACAGTGAAATATGAACACAAGTTACACAGAATTTGTATTTATTCTTGGGCTGTTTTGGGCATTTTGTTTCTTATTTCTGTGTCGGAGATAAAGGAAGAGGATGCAAGACGGGACCAGGCACACTGAACTTTCATTTCCTCATCTTAACTCGACGTACAGCCATACAGAAGGCGACAAATAAAACAAAACAAAACACGAGAACAGCGATCATCCATCCGAACATCGAATAAATATCAAACCGGGGAGTAATTTCATGTCTCATCGCTGCTACACAGAAATAAAGACAGACAGGAAGAGAGAGCAGATTGCTGCGTGACAGAATACATTTTTCAGAGGAGAGGGGATTAAACAGCCTTATGTCACAGCATTTATTCCCCCCCCCTACTGTGATTATACAGAGGGGGTTAGAGCTGAGGGCGGAGCAGGCCGCATGAGGCAGCGCCCTCGCCCGGCTCTCTTGTGGGACTGCAGCCCCCCTTGCATGTGGAGGCTGCCCTCACTGCAAGGTTAATCTCACACGGTCCAATGTCCCCTTCAAAATAAAAACCCCAGTCAGAAGCTCAGATGCTTAGCAGATTTGGCACAGATCACTGCAGTATATAAGACTTATGCAATGCTATATAAACCAAGATGGCACTCCGGAGGGATGAGACACCGGTTACTCGATGTTACGGGCTACAATAACAGAACTGCAAGCAAGAATTCCACTTTAATGTTGGCTTTGATGGGAATCTCCAGTGCCGTGTGTTTGGATGGCTGTAGTCATTCATCTCATCTCAGACCTAAAGTACTGGCGACACACCTCACTCTCAAGTTTCACAGCACTCACGGGGATCATGGCAGACAGTGGCCCATATTGTAGAAGCCGACTGAGGTGAAGGTGGGGAGTCTGCACACAGGGCCGTAGAGCCACACTGACACCTTGTGGAAGTGTGAAAACTGACTGTGAGGTTTTCTAAAGCTGTTTGGATGCCAAATTTCTCGGTGAAACATTGATGCATTCAAACTCAAGAAATGTTAAGAGAGACTAGGAGACTCATCTTTGGGGCCACATCTCAGAGAACACCAAGCTTTTCAGTGTAAAGTATTTGGTATTTTGTGAAAATATCTCCTTTCTGGATCCAAAAATGTGAGATCTACAAGTTCCATCTGTCGCACGAATTAAAGGAAAGCAATTAGAGTAAGAGTAAAACATAGAATAATGAAACAACAAACTGAAAACAAAACCTGGAGGACAGGGGAAGCAGGTTAGGCAACCAACAAAGCACTGAACAAATTACAAAAAGGGTCAAAGCAAACTGGTCCCTTGGTGTCTAAAAGGTCGCGGTGGGAATAAAACCCACAGCCACCAACTGATTCTATCAAATAGGCAAACAAAAGGAATTAACTGAAAAACCTAAGTAGAAGTGGGAGTCACTGATCAGGGGGGAAACAAAAATATAGAAACTGGCCAAAAGAAAGAAATCGCAAACATGCTCAACTGAGATTTTCACCCCAAACAGAAAAACGCAGAGAGCCAACTGATGGTGTTGACTCCCTGAAAACACACAACCAACTGAGCAGAGGAGACTGCGGCCCCCTTATATAACCTCCCAGCTGACTGACTGCAGCCAGCTGAGGGAGAACATCACAGGTGCACCCAATAGCGTCTGATACCTGTGACCTGGATCTTGAGAAATCCCTGTTCACATCAGGACCTTGCGGAATATCTAATCTACCCATAACACAAACAAACAGAGCATTAAATATTGAAATGTTAAAGGATTAAGGCACATTGAGCCTTTATATTTCCCTCATATTTAAAATTGTGGATGGCAATTTATTCTAGCCAGGTCAACAAACATACTAACATCTTGTCCTAGCGGCCTTCATCAGTTTACAGTCAGAGAGGAGTAAAGAAAACAGACAAAATATTCACACAGAAGTAGCTGGAATCAGAGAGTTTTGACTTGAACAATGTCAAGCTGATTACCAGATTACCAAAGTGGTCAGCTGCCAACCACTCGATTAATCAGGATACACATCAGTATAGTCCAGCTGTCTGACAAGACTGGAATTCCGCTAAGAGAGAAAAGTTGGTCACTGATGTTGGCATTCAAATTTTTCAGCATCGAAAAGTTCAGATCTGTTGTAAAGAAACCTCAGTGCATCAAGATAAAACTTCTGATGGAAGGGAACGTTCGATCAGAAGGAGGCGACATCATAAACACTCCGCCTGTACTGTACGCATCATTTGCTCTTCATGTTTCCTGCAGTAAACTCTTGGAAGTCTTGCATGAGGTAATTTGAAAAGGATGAGAGCCTCGGACAACGACCTTTTATACACATTGAATGTTTTATTAAAAAAGAAGTTATAACAGTTTATTTTATACACAACTATTTATGAGGTTATAAGCCTATTAATAGAGAGCACTTTGTCTTTTTTTTGACAAGCATGCCCACTTCACAATGCAAAGAAAAAAACAAGAGAAGGAGGGCAGAGAGGGTGATAAAAATAAGACCAAGGATGGACTTTTTTCAAAAACAAAAAAATAAACCTTTTGACTTTTTAACCCTCAAGTTATCACACACTAGGTAACAAATACATAGTTTCTATAAAAAAACAAAAAAAAACAAAGCAAAACTGCTGTGTTCCATGCTGTGTGTGCCTGCTAAAACCCCTGATGGCAGCAGAAGGCCGACACAGGGCACAAATCCACACGAGCACAAGACAGAATGGGAGGTGTGCACCAAGCGAGCCTCGACTCCACACCAGAAGCATGCAAGTGCACTAGGAGACAGTCTACTCGTGTGTGTGTGTGTGTGTGTGTGTGTGTGTCTGGGGAGGGGGGGGTGATCTTACAGGATCAGGGTGCTGGCATTCTGCAGCTGTGCTGATAAAAGATCCTGTCCATGGATCAATGATGGGACAGTCCATTCGCTTAGCTGAGGCCCCTTCATCCTCATTGTATCCGGCAGGGTGTGTGTGTGTGTGTGTGTGTGTGTGTGGGGGGGGGGGGGGGGGAGTGTGTGAGTACGGTTGTGGGGCGATTGGCGCTGGACTGGACGTTCTGTGCAGGTTTTTGCAGTTAGAAATTTTGGGGCCTCCGATCAATCCCAGCATGTTAATGTGGTTGTTCTGGAGTCTGTTTTAATCCGTGGGTGGTTAAGACGTTGTTTTCTGTACAGTCTTAGAGCAGAAGAGGGAGAAAGCCAAAAGGAAAATTAAATAAAAGCACAATAAACATGTTTTTTTTTCCCCTTACTCCTTTACCAATAATTTAGAATTTAAGTTTGCAAAGGAAAGCATAATCATTCACTGGTTTGAGATTTTTCTTCAGTTCTTGACCTGAAAAGCAACAGCAGTAATTACTTCTCTTCACATTTACTAAGTAAGTGCGGGGAGTAAAAAAAGGAAAAGAAAAAGAGCATAGAAGAGGCCGCTGAAAATATCAAATGGTCGTCATGTTTACCAGAGCGACACCATGTCGGAGTACATAATCAATTTATTGCCCAGCAGATGCAAATAATGCTGCAAAACCAAAACATACGATTTTTTTCTTTTTTTCTTTAAAAAGACAGAAAATATCAATAGCTCCCTGTTGCACCACGGCATCTTAATGTGCTATTTCATTACAATTCTCGACTCGGATATACTGCTTTTTCAGCACTCAAGTACAATACTGCAAACATGTAAAGTAAAATGAGATTTCCTATATGAATTAATCAAAACAAAACAAAAGAGCTGAAGATCAAGTTGTCATCAGTGTGATCATTTAGCTGAACCAGTGGCGCCTGATGACCGAGATTAAAAAAAAAAAAAAGGAGGTCTCTTTAAAGGTGCAATATGTAAGAATCGGCCACCTGTTGAATTCATACTCAAAACAAATAGGAGGCAGCACAACAAAGTAAAAAGCTACCTTCTGCCAACTGTAGCTGCCGTCAGCTAGTTGGCTCAGACGGTCCGGAATGGGAGCTTGGAAGGACCAGAGAAGTTTAGATGTTTACACTGCTAGCACGAGATATTTAGACCAGGACCGGCTGTGGCTGGCTGTTAGCATGCCAACATGATTCGCAACACAATAAATGGAAGCCATTACGTCAAAACTGTCATTTCTTCACATTCTGTCGACAGTTTTTCAATCAAAATTCCTAAATATTGCACCTTTAACGAATAAATACACATTTATAGGCAGCTTGGGGAGAAAAACACAAGCCAATTGTGAGAGTGGGAGATCTACATACTATGTGCAGGTTTGTTCTGTCTGAACACTTTGAACACATGTAAAACATTCACGTAGCACACAAGTTAGCTCTGCAACAGTTAAAAATGGCTGCATCCTGCTTGAAGCTAACCCCCGAGCTAACATTCAAAAACATCCCCGGGGCTGAATGAAAGAAATCATTATCCCGTTACTCATTGGATAAATATCAGAAATTTTAAAAAACAAGTTGCTGAGGTGTCGCTGTTCTAAATCTGTCATTCAAATGCTGTGATAATTTTGAGATAACTTGTGTTGTTGGAGAAAATTCCGAACTCTTTGAACCACTTTTTTTTTTTTTGGGGCCATTTCTGTACAGTTAGATCTATCAGGCTCGCTACAGGTCACCTCACCATAGTTTGAAATCACTCACACTCATCTGTACAACTCTGAATCTGCAAGAAGAGGACAAGCAGGCATGTATCTTACATATAACCACAAAACAGACACTAACTAAAAAAATCAGATGAGCAATGAATGCTTTTTATCAGGTAAGTATACCAAACTAGCTAACTCTATCTGTAATACAGCCATATAGCATATGTGGTTTAGTTGAACACCCAGCAAAACTAACTATCCTGACATGTCAATAAACACAGTTCAACAAATATTTGCATGATTTCCATCCTTTTCGATACATCCCAGGTGAAAATGTGAATCACAATGCAAGATACAACCAAACTGTACGTCAAACCTGAGCATAAAAGTCTAACAATCCTACGTTAGCTCGAATTAACTCAAAGTCCTTCCTCTTCTCTGCGACCGAGTGAAAATGTAGATGTAAAAAAAAAAATAAAATAAAAGAAGAAATATCACAAAATTGCACAGGATCAAACTGCAGGAAGAGGAGCGTAAAAGTAGGATGAGTAAAAATAATGTGCTTCTCTAGTTTACGTTTGACCTTCATGGCTTTTTAGGAAACATGTTTTTGTTTTTGTGTGTGTGTGTGTGTGTGTGTGTTGTGTGTGGGGGGGTTTCTTCTTTTTGTGATGAGGCACGGAAGAGGGAGTTGAGATCACAGGTGATGAAGGTGACCTCCCGGAGTAGGATTCAGCTTTGAATCTCCACAATCTGCCACAAAGCAACCAGTGATTCTTACTGCAATGCAAGGTTTCTCTCTAGGTAGTTTGACTGCCATGTTCAAGCCTCGACAAGCAACACTCAGTCCAGTGTTTTGTTTTGTTTTGTTTTTTTGGGGGGGGGGGGGGGTTTCAACACTGAGTTCTCATGAGGCTACAGAGAGGTGTCTGTATCACTGTACAAGGTAGATGCTGTACATAAAAAGAAAGAAAAAAACAACAATCCAAACATGGTGACCCCCCCCCCCCCCCATAGGGCAAGAAAAATGTACAGGAAATATAGGGAGAAAAATAAATCAAAACTGTGATTGCCATCTCTTTTCCACGCTTCATGGATTTACATCTCAACCTGCCACAGTGAATCAACATCTCCTTTTTTGTCTTTTTTTAGGATAAGAAGTCAAATCTGTACACATGAAATTAAAGCTAAATTAAATCCCCTCAAAAAGGAAATTTGCTACAAGCCTAATTGTCATATAAAGGGGCTCTTATTTGAATCCTCCTGGTGGGCAGACATGAAGAGCGGGAGTCCAGTCGATGCAGTCGGGGGTAGATACCACAGGTCGGACCAATATGAAGGGCATGCATTGGAGCAAACTCCGGCTAAACAGTGGAATGTGAGGAGGACTACACACACCTGAATCTTTAATAAATCAAAAACTTTTTTTCTTCAGATCCACTCGATAACCATATGACCATTTTTTGTTGCTTTTTAGTAAAACTCCAACAGACTTTGGTTGCTGGTTTTTCGATAAAATTCACCACAATAGGTGGTAATTACATTCCGTGTCCAACTGGACAAGTTGCTCTTCAACATTAATACTATAATGAAGTTCGACGTGCCTCCCGTGAAATACGAGAATCGTACAATGGTCAGATGGTTAAGGGGTAGCTCTGGTCTATTTTCGGTTCCCATCATACCGAGTGAGTCTGACCACAACCTCCACAAATGCATCAGAGGAACAGCCATTTAGTTTTTTTATTATGCAGCCAGTGCCCGCTCCAAAAATCAACACCAAAAGCCCCCCCCCAACACGTCTTTGTCACCACATTGTCACTGACCCTGCACTGAGACATGCGCTTAATTAAATTGTTTTTGAAGACTTGACCTTATTGAGCATTTATTTTCGCACTGCGCGGCGGCGCATTGTAGACAGGCAGCTGCAGCAGCCCGGCAAAAGAGTAACACAAAAGTGAAGTAACATGTCTATGTGGTATCGAAACTAAATGAGAAAGACTTTTTTGTTTTTTTACATGTCTCAATCAATATGTTAAGAAAGATGTGCGAGGAAGCATTCAGGGTTGATTTATGAATGTCTACTGGCACTACACTTTTTTTCGTATCTTCGAGTGAGATTGTGCGCCTTAAAAATATTGTCTTGACTACGGGATAATATTGTAAAGCTGCACCCCCCCTCCCCCGGTGAGCGAGACCTACGCAGCTCTGCAGCGGAGCGACTAACAAAGAGTTGGTCAGAATCAATCGGCATCGTGGAAAAAGAAAGGAAATCAGGATTCAGGTCAAACTATATATTGTAGTATATATCATATATCTTAAAAAGTGAAGTTGGAAGTAAAGAAATGAGATGTTCACGGGGACTTTTTCTGCCTACGACTACATAACACACCTTAAAAATGCGGAGATGGCAATAGAGAACGTGAAAGCAATCGCGACACCTGTGCAGGGAGAAACAGCTACAGAATGGGAGGGGTGTCAAACACACCAAAGGCTAGATATCCATAAAAATCCTTGTTTAGTAGTAATAATAATAATAATAATAAAAAAATCAACTTGTTTAAATATGAATATTATAAGTCTGCTTTCTCATGGTTAGGAAATCAAATATAGTCTCTGTGGGGGGTTAAAGGAGGGGGGCGGGATGGGGGAGCCCTCCTATCACTACAACTCCATGTCCTGGGCCTCGTCTTCTGAGAAGTCAGACATGGAGCTTTCGGATGAAGAGTCGCCTGCCCCCTCTTCCTGCTCCTTCAGAGCCTCCTCTGTTGCATATTTCTGGATGTACTCTGCGGACGGAAAGATGGAGAGAAAGAGCGCATGGTCAGACAGGAAAAACTGAGACATAACAGTGATGAGGGTTACTTTTATTTTTGAATTTGGTAAAGTCTTTTTGCGGTGTCTAAGGGTGTATTCACACAGATCTGCACTCAGTTTCGGGACAAAATAAGTGTGATTTTAGCACGATTTCAACTAATGTATTTTCATCTGCCGGTGGTGAAATTTGTTCAGGAAGAGATCTTATAAAGCCAAATCATTTGCCTGCCATGTGTGCATGTCAGTGTGGTACTTTCGCAAATGAAAAGCTGTGAAAACTACCGTTGATTTACAGGCTAATGATACTAATACCGCTTTGTGACACCAAAGAACATAAATAACCACACGTATAAGCATTTAAGTGATGCATAAACCTCTGGCAGTCACTGGAGTTTAATGTCCACACACAAGTACAGACGATAATAGCCTAAACTGTCCAATCAATGAGTTACCCGTCAGTCTGTTTAACATGAAGTTTACTCATCATGTTCAAATTTTAAAAAGGTCAGTGTGACCAAGAACCAGATGAACTAAAAGACAACAATGCATACGTGTGAATACACCCTCAGAATCTAAAGGGATATGGAATGAATATGAATTCATTTTGATTAGATTCCAACCTTTGATTTTCTGCTTGTACTCCTCTGGCCGGTGAAGGTACATGGCAGCTGCGTCTCCATTCAGGGGGTCGATGGGGTTTGGGTAAGCCAGCAGCTGGGGCAAGAACGACTCAAAGATGTTGGTCAGATCTGGGGAAAGAAAAAAGATGACAGATTAGCGCCTGGCCAACTGGAAGAAATAAGTAATCACACTGTTATATAATCTAGTAATCATTTGATAGAATTCAATGTCGGGCTAACCGTTAATCTGAAGGAGGCTGATGGAGAAACGCCTTAACCAATATTTCTCCAACTATATGTCTAGAAACTAAATTTAAAAAATGCTGCCATTGGTCATAATCAATGTGGACTCATTTTAACCAGTGATGACCATGCAAAAAGGAACAAAGATGTCTGGTTTATATGCTGGCAACAAGACCACAAACGTAAAATCCTCAGTCTGACCCACAGAGTCTATGACCACACTAATCCCTTTCACTAGCTCCCTGCTAGCAGGCCTCAGCTTTCTCTCCGAGATGAGGCCTAGTAGTAAAGCCTGCAGTTCTGCTCTCCTCTCCTAGGTGTCATCAATGGGTCCGTTGATGTTGGGAAAACCAACACATCTCGACAGTCTATTGTACAGTATCATCATGTTTATCTGGTTTAATCAGCTGCTATTTTTCACCCCTTCTTTGAAGAGAATCATCACAGACAATATTTGGTTGATTGGCCTGTTTTTCCCACGGTTGTCCAATCTGATCTTCTTTCCTCAAACACTCAACATAACAAAAACTGCCGCATTTCACATGTGGGCAAGTAGCACAAATGTAATTCTCACAAGGGCTTGAGACAAAAGAAAAAAACACCTCTTTGACATCAATAAGCAAATCTTTTCCTCTTCATATCAAAAGACTGGAGCTAACCAGAGTTAAGCCTGATTCACATTGCTGAAACACCATTAAGGGTTTCAAAATTCTCCTCCACTGGTGAAACTAAATAGGTAGGGATGCTAAAACATCTGCTAGGCATATTACTGTGAAGCCATGTATACTGCTCAACAGCTTTCTTAGCCCTGTGGAGGAGCTGTAATGAGAAATGAATGGGGAATAGGGAGAAGGGCACAGGGAGCATGGAGAGCAGCAGAGAGACACAGTGACAGCGAGAGGAGCAACTGGGTGAGAAACAGCAAGTACAATTGCTGCCATCAGGACTATGTGAATATGTCTCTCACAGCTGACAGAGAGTAAATCATTCCTGTCGAAGGTGAATGTTTCATGACCTTGCTGGGTGAGGGTATTACCTCATTAGTGCTCACTTCTCCCGTCAATAAGTAAGTAGATTAGGACCAATTGTGCACCGCTGCCTAATGTAGCCACACTTGGTTGTCAACTTTCTGCCGTTGATGGCCTTGTGTCAAGTTCTTTCGCACATAATCACACAGACCCCGGCGGGGAAACTTAATACGAACACATACGCAGTGGGACGACTCACCATAAAGGGCTGTCCATGTCTGGTTGATGACATCTAAGCACACTGTCCCTGACCTGGGAAACCGAGAAGAAAACAGAGTTAGAAGGGTAAGGCCAAAGGTAATGTGTGTGCTGCGTGCGTCACAGCTCAGGAGCTATTATGTTTGATTATGTCAGCTGTTCCCACAACAGAGAAATAATACCTTTATATCCGATATCAATTGTGTTGCAGTGTCTTAAGGAGTGTTAAGGAGTGTTCAGGAGATTCTTGTCAAGCTTTGAAAATGTCATGTGACCAGGCCGGACATAGAAACTCTTTGCAATCAAATGATTCACATTCATATTACTTTTAGTAGACCAATGATACAGCAAGGTTTGAATAATGGAAGCCTGACAATCTCCAATAGTTTTCTACTCTTTTTAGTTGGCTGATAATGCTGTTAACAGCAGACCTTTACAGAGAATTTCAAGATATATTGATATAATTACAGTTTACCTTATAGACCAAATCACTGTGACAACGCTTTAACGAAAGCAGCCACTTTTGGGTACACAACTGGCGGCTGATTTGCACTGCGGCAATATGTGGGATCGACAAATTTGCTTATTTCTTGTTGACATTTTCAGCTCAAACGACAACATTTAAAGATTCGTGTTAAAACACAGTGGTCCCACCTATCTGCCATTTCTGCTGTTCTCATTTTGTGAAGTGTGTTGCTTTGCTAGTATCTCTGATAAACCAAACCTATCCAACAGTGTCAACTCTCCATCCTTCAGACTTTTGGGAATAACTTAAAGCTGCTGTAAGCATTATTTCCTTATTAAAATGAGTGTTGAATAGCTCTGTACTAAAGAAAGGGATTGCTTGCAGAATGGACAGGAAGATAAACAACTATTGTAATTGATTCTGTACATTATTTGCTTGTTCAATGTTGAATGTTGAATTAATGTAACATGGAACTTGGCCCAGTTTACCACTGATATTTCCTGGTGATAAATGTAAAGGTTTCTGACAACAACTGCTTAAATAAAGCATTAGTTTCGTCTTTAAATAAGGACTGTCCCGTTTTGGGAGGAGGCACTGGTTCAGCCTGTCCGTCAGGTCCTCCTAGAGACCAAGTGTGAGGGATGAAAGTCGCATATTTGTAGCTTTAATAAACTGGTAATTTATGGAAGCATTTCTTTGCATCTCAGAGTGTGGGGCTAGACTGCACAACTATCACTGGTGTGCATTCCTTCACTCTCTCCTCCCAGAGACCAACATTCATGGACCCCGTTCTTGACAGGATTTGGCCTCTTAGCAGTGGATTAACAGATCCAGAGAAACAAAGAGCTCCGCCAAGTTCAATATTTGTGTGATTTGCTGCCGTTTGCCAATAGTGCCAGAACTCATGGCTCAAAAAGTAAAAATGTAGCTCTTTAAAACTATTCCACTCCATAAAACAATAAATATATAATCCACATAATAAATCCCACCAGTGTTTATAGTTCACACCATGACATCTGTTTACATAAATAAATAAACAAATAAATATGCTTAATTGTCCACAGCGCCACGGCAGACCCAAAGAGAAAAGAGAAATCAGTGGAATCAATTTGAAATAAACTTACGCTTCGTCAATGTTGGGATGAAAAATCTTGTTCATGAATCCTGAAAAAGCAAAAGGCGGAAATGAGGATAGAGTACAACAGATCGAGTCTCTTATATATCTTCTTGGGATGGTGGAGCCCCTACCTATTGATGGCGACTTGAAGGGGTATTTGTCGGGAAGATCTACTCGCACCTTCCACACGCCTCCCTCGTACGGTGCTGTGCATGAGGAGAGGGGACACAATAATATAATGTCAGAACACTGCTGGGGACAGAGGAGAGACTTCTATTTCACTGAACATCATATTCCATCCTTCATGCACTCCAATGGATTTAAACACTGTAGGGTTATTTCAATTTCATGCACTCCTCTCTCCTCGGCACAGGAGCACAACAGAGAGAAGGCCACTGGAGAAATGAGCTACACACACCACTTTTCCCTTCGCCATTTTCTTTTATTTTATGCAGTAATGTATTTCAGCCCTGGAGAACTCTCTGCTTCCAAATCGCTTCATATAATACACCGACATCAAAGAGGAAGAGAATGAGATTGTGCGAGTGTGTGATGCTCTCCCAGAATAGCTGTGTGTAACAGGAACCTTATGTGCCATGCTGAAACTGAACGGCACCACAGATGACTGAAAACACACTTGTTGAGGATGAATGGTGGCGAGCGCGCGTGCAGTGCGTGAACACATGTGGACAGACAAAACCTGCCTTTTTTATTTGGCATAGTTTGGTTGCATCATAAACAGGGTCAAACACCCACTTCCTGTCTTTCACTGATGTGTAATTGGTGGTGGCTTTTACTGCCACAGATGTTGCGAACAGCATGCGAAAGGAGTATTTCCTGCTGATGGGGCCGCTCTCCTCATCCAAATTCCCCTCAAGCCCAGCTCCACTGTTTCTTACTTTGTCGCCTCAGGCCTGGTTTCAATCCATTTTATGTTCCTGGCCTGCTGTGACGAACCTCTTTTAATGTTCCTCACAAGAGAATGACTGAGATTCTTTTGCTGGCTGCCCTCGGGACAACTTCACTTCATGCTTTGTTAGCTAAAGATGAGATGTGGTCAGATTATCAATTTTTGACAACAATGTTGATCTGGTTTATCTTTTAGAACAAGTTAGAAATGTTAAACTTTTGGTCAGAGGTTATTAATGGATTCAGGATCAGGACGTGGCAGATACACCGATAATTGTTTCTTAATTTGTTTCAGATATCTTAGAACGTAGATGAGAAACACATTAATTAACCCCTGTGAGGACTCAGCCACAAATTAGGAAACCTGTTGAATCTGTCAGGAAACGTAAAAATCTCTGTAAATCAGAAAAGAGAAACACTTACTTCCTTGTGGTCCAAAAAACTTCACTACAAATTCATTGAGTCCGCTGAGGATGGTGACTTCATGCTTGCTCTCGATGCTGTAAGGTCGTTAAGGACATTTTCACAGACTGCATGCACATCAACAAACACAACCTAAAGGGGACTACAATAACGCACACTTCTTCAGTAATACTGTGTGAAAATGGAATTCAGGAGCAGATGTTGTTTCCAGTGTAACACACTGTCACATGCTTTGAGGTTAGGAGGACACAGGCTGACCTTTTTCCTCTCTGCATCGCCCTTTCATATCATACAGGCGAATGAAAATTAAAGAGAAAGATGATAGCTTTGGACAGATAATGAAAACAAATCAATGCAGGAAAATTACTCCCATATTCTGTTCTGACCCCTGGCCCTGGAGACTCACTTTCAATGACAATCGATAGCTTCATGCCAATTTGTCATTCTGCAAGTTAGATTAATATCCAAAGACTGAATGTCAAGTATGCAGGCCACTGATTCCGCAACAAAAAAATCATGTGCGCTCACAGCGGCCAGCAGATCATATTCACCCAGGCTTCAGGACCATGCAGGCCTCATTCCACCTGTCACTCTCTGGACATAAAGCACACGCCCCCACTGACAAACACAGCACAGGAGGCCATCTCCTTAAAAGAGAGCCTGAGACATTTATGTTGCTACCTGTTCTGCTGACAAAACCCAATGCACTCATCATGTTTTAACATTAGACTAAATACACAATAGAAAAAGGAAAATGAATCACCAAATATTTTGATATTTGACTGCTCTTTTCAATAATTTTCAAGCAAAAATGTCAAACACTTGAATACAAAGATTTGCTGCTTTTCCTAAATCAAGACTCCTTAGAAAGTTTTGGAAAGTTGGCGAAAAGAAGTAAATGGAAGATGTACATTTGAGCTTTGAGAATTTGTGATGAGAATTTCTCAATTGTTTTGACATTTTATAGACAAAACAGTTAATTGATTAATTGCAAAATGAATGTGCAGATTAATAGATAACAGTTGCTGCTCTGCTTATTATGGGAAGCTTGAAAACCAATAATTGCCTGCTTCCATTTAAGTCTTACATGCACGTAGTATTTCATAATTTGCATTGATGGAGATTCAAATTTATTTAAAACGAAACTACTTGAGATTCCTCAGTGGTCCATGGTCCAAATAGGAAATTGATCGAGACAATCAGAGAGAAGCAATTTGACTTGAGACATGATGACTCGCACTTGTCTGTGTTTATTTTGTTTTCTGTTTAGCTGGTGTAGTCTGGCTGTCTGTTTTTATTTATTTTAGTTTTTTTGGTTATTTGTGTGATTACGTTTATTTCAAAGAATCCCAATTGGCCAGTTTGATTCATTGCTGTACTTTTTGGATAAACTGGTCAATAATACAATTATTAGACAGGTTCTTATGCCTGCTATTTTGTGCCCAAGAAAAAATACTTGGAATATGCTTGAGACTTGGACTAACTGTCTTGAGATGTCCGATTATTACTTTAGGACAGATGCTTGGACCAACGACAGGGTAAGAGATGACTAATAAAAACATCACACTTTTGAATGACAAACTTTCAAATGGGGCGCAAGAGTCTCGGTACTTAAAAAAACACGACTCCACTGTTTAGAATAGGATCACAAAAACAGAAAAACACAATGATAATCACAAGCTAAACCTATTAACTTGCTGAGAACCTATATCATCCATCACAGGAGAAGTTTATTACGGTTAGTGGAGGAAATAATCACCCCTTGTTTTCCTCTGCGACTCCAGTTCGGACACAAAAGAACGTTAGCTTATTTTTATGCAGAGCATAATAAGGCAAATCTGACATTACAGCTATCTAATGTACACATGCTGTGATCATTTTTGATCCCCACTCTAACACAAATTCATCACAGGGAAATGATCTCCCTTTCATGTGAGAGGAGGGAAGAAGCACAGGAAATAAAACTGAGGCAGAGAGAGAGACTTGGAGAGAAAATAAACATGAGAAGAAAATGATCACAAAATGAAAGCCCGACAGAACACATTAGAGACAGACGGTACAGGAGATGGGATAAAAATCAGTTTTCCACGCCACATAGTAGCAGCTGGCTTGTCAATCATGATTGAGTGTGTATCCCATCAGCAGTGGCACTGACCCCCAAAGGGTTAAATCAAACTGGAGGTTATTTTAAGCTCTGGTGGAGTCTGCGAACTAAGAGCAGACTGAATCCCTGGCTTAGGCAAGGAAATGTGTCATTGTCAGACAGAAGAGGAACCTCTCGGTTCTGACTCGTGTTGGACTCAAAGAGGCTCTTTGATGCAAAGTCAGAGGCAGAATAAATGACCACAACACTTATCTGAAGCTTGCTAGCAAAACAACAATGACCCATACGTCATACGGAGACTCCTGTCGGACTGCGTGCATTTTGTTTACATGCAGTTCTACCCTTCACGTAAGGACATATACACCTAACCAGTAGTGAAACTACTTATGCGTGAGTGACTGTGTGTACAACCACACCAGAGAGGGAAGCAGCGCTGAGGAGGGGGATGGTATGCACTGTGTGTATTATGTTATAGAAGACGGCAGTGAGGTAGGGTGGGGGATAAGCTATTAATGGGGTTGAATCAACACTGATTATGCTGCTGGCTAATTGACATTGGCCCTACTGATGGAGGAGCCAGAGAGGAACAGGTCTGTACATAATTAGATTTTTTGCAGGTACCTTTTAGACATTTAGCTGATACTTATGGGTATGGGTTTATGAGTTACTGTGTAGCATGAGCTCATTTTACAGCCCAGCAAAATTACAAACAAATACTAATGCAAAAGATCAGGTCTTTTTGAATATATTCAGATCACATGCAAGAAGGGAGAAGCTAATATTGCACAGTTTGACTGTTACACAAGTTGCGCGCGCGCACACACACACACGCACGCACGCACACACCAAAAAAAAGAAAAGTAAGCAAATTAAAGTGCAGTCAAGAGTCACAAATAACCACGTCCACTAAACAGCAGTGACTGTGGTTTGAATAAGCACCTCCTACCTACTTCTACTACAGCTGCAAGTGAAGATTATTTTTATTGTCGATTAATTTGTCAATTATTTTCACGAATAGTCATTCAGAAAAATGGTGAAAAAATGTTGGTATGTGTTTTCCAAAGCCCAAGATGACTTCCTTGAATACACTACCAAAAATGAGTTAGGATTGGTATATGGTTGCATATATGGATATGCAGTAAAAGTCAAATTATTATCATCCTGGTTAAAACAGGCAAATAGTTATAACTGTACATTACTTTGCACTGCTAAACACCAAAAATGGAAAGATAAGATTGCTTTTATGTACCATCATAGACTGTATTAAATCTCAACCTATGATAACCACAAAAAGCATGGCAGTAGCATACACACACATCAGTCCATCTGATTCTTAATCAACAATTACTGGCTTTTACAACCACTTCAAAACTCTCACCCTGTCCTCTCATCTGTGTCTTGGTTTAAGGCCAACCCCAGAAACTATGAATTCACATTGCCAGTACTCTGGCCGTCTTCCATGTCATCATGACACAATGAGTCTAATCCACTGGCCTTTTGTTTAATACCATGAGACCCAAAGCTCCAAGCGCTCATTCCTTCCACCCAGTAAATAACTGCAAGTCGCTATCAACAACAGCTCCCTCCCCTTCATGAAGGAGTTTGGCCGTCTGTTAAAACAGAGGGGAGCTTGTGAATTTCTCAACTGTATGACGGGGTGGAAGATGTTTTGAGCTGTAGTTGACAAATAGCCGCTCAACCAGCCAAACAGAGAGAAGGAGAGAAGTGGACAGTCAGAAAATTGGGATGTAAAGATTACACCCACTGACTATGTGCTGCAGTGACTTTTAATGTCTGGACTGTTTAAACAGGTGGCAAGACACAACACATTGTAGTGTATGGCAATCTGGTTTCATTAACTCGCTGACTAGAACGCAAGACAGAAACTGGGTTGTGTGGTGTGTTTACATGCACATTAATATTGTGTTACCGTGCTGGGTTGTGTTGTGTGGGGCTGTGTTAACAATGACCTGAATATCATAAATTCAAACATATTAACCTGAAATGGCTGGAATGTATTAGATTGTATTAGACCTGAAATGTATTAGATTTTTCTAATACAAAGTATCCATAACTTATTAACCCAATTAAAAAGATATATACATTATTTTAAGTGGATGTTGATGAATCCATATATAGCCAGACATACCATCATCAATCAAGTAATGTGCCGCTAAACACACTATTTTTCATCCAACCAGGATTAAACCGTTTTCACAATTAACTCTGAACATTTTGATCAAGGTTATTCATTAACTTGTTCCCCATTCAGCCTAACAACTATGTGTCCATCCCCCCACCTTGGATTAGTATAGATAAGTCATAATCTGTGGATAGCACCAGGTCAATATCCTTTTACACACACACTTCTAATCTGATACACAGAGCCCAATCAATCCAGGAGAACGTACACTCACATCCTCACTGCTGTATCTCAGTCTGAAACTCACTCTGAAAGCCCTGTACTGTTAGAGCAACACGGTGACCTTCGTTAACACCATTTCACTGGACTACATTGTTCCGACTACAAAGTACTCTCTTTAAAAGATTTCAAAGTTTATCCAAACACTAAGGTCAACGTTTTCCTGATTTTAAACTCTATAAAGCACATTCAAAGTCTTAAGTGTAAAAATATGCAGTAAATAGCATTCACGGTTGTGGTCTAGACATGTCTTGTTTTTCTTTCTGGTCCCTTCAGGACACTATCCTTTTTTGACCCTGGATCAAAATATCCCATTCCTGACCGGTCTTCCAAGTATAGAAAACAAAACATGATGGGGAATCTTAAACTGCAGTCTGTCAAACAATGCGGTGTCAACCATCCTCGAATATTTCCCCTCTTTGGAGACAGAAGTTGTTGATCTGCTAAAAAGGAGGCACTGGTTAGCTTCAAAGCAGCTCCTTGTATCAGCTTTCTTTTGAGGAGAGGACAGGAAGGAAAAGCCCCAAAACCCCTTTGATCAACAGGATGATGTGATCATTTCTTTTAAAAATCAGGTATTAATTTCTTTCTTGTTTTTTTTTATTCATCTTCAATTTCTCAAAAACAGGTCAATCAATAAGGGCCAACACATTCTACAATAAACAACAGGCATCTCTTCAAATATTATACATCTGTATGTCTTATCCAAGACAGGCATGTATAATCAAATTCAAAAGGGACCAAACTGACTCTGCAGGCCAGTTCAGACTATTTACATTTCAACATACAATATGCTGACCACCTGCTGACACCTCCAGCTTCAAGTAATCCCTTTAAAGGGAAGGTACAGAGCCTCTGGGCAGACATGGCTGAAACAACAGGAAAGGCAGCAAATCAAATGATCCCATAGACATGAGGAGAGAGAGAGAAGTTACTGATAACAGTAGAGACATCGTGCAGAATTTCCAGTTATTAGTGGCATTAACCGGAGAAGAAGACTGAACTTAAGAAGAAGTCCTTGTGTTTCAGACAGGGAGAACAAAGTTATGAAGCCTGCCTGGAAAACACTAAAAGTCCATAACCCTCAAAAGCCAGCGGGGAAGAGGAACATTAAAAAGAGAGGGTAGAATAAGATTAGCCAAGACAGCAGAGGGCTGAAGCAGAAGAGAAAGGAGCAGGATAAGATGATAAAGAGACTGGTTGAAGAATAAAGTGAAAGAAACGTGAAAAGAACGATGCCAAAGGAGAGGCAGAGGGATAGTGATGCAGAGATAATGAGAGAAAAGAGTTCAGCCTAGTGAATGCTGATCCAGCCTGGCAGCCAGATCTGTGGATGTGAATGACATCATTGCTGTGGACCGCAGGCCAATGATGATTTTTGCTTTGTGTGTGGGATAAACCAGTGTCTGGACTTGACTTTACTGAGAAAATGGTCTAATAGTTAATAGTCTAACCGGATTCCCCAGTGATTGATAGGTTAATGTAAATACGAGATTTTTCGGGGGGGAAAGCGCTAATACATAAAAACAGCTACATAACACAGGTTTTGTTTTTAACACGGTGAAGATTAAGTGAAGAGTTGACAGAGCAGTAACTAAATCAAAGGCAGCATTATATAAAAAAAATGGTGTCATCTGTAATGACATATCAACACATCAGATATGATATGGGACAAAATTAACAGACATCGAGAAGAGTGGGGCCAAGTTAAGAGCCCTGTGGAACACCTTTATAGATAAACTGTGACTTAACGGACAGCATTTCATGTTAAGGTTTCCAATAAGAATTCCACATGGCTTAGGGACAGATTTTGAAAGACACAAAGAACAGGAAACACAGGTTTTGACATACACTGCTGGTGACCTGTTGACATAAAAGAGACTGTAACTTGGCAAGTTAAGAATTTTTCTGTATACAACCATAAACAAGGATGGAACGTTGCTTGTCTACTTTTGGTAAGACTTTGTACAGTAAGTATATTCAGAGAATGGAGGCTTTAAATTAGTCTACAACTAGGAAATGCAGCTTCAGTTTCAGGGAGGTGAAATGCCTTGCTGCATATTGATATAAGGCTCGGTTTTTGTTAGCGTAATAGTGTTGCCTCGAATAAAGGGACATCATGGATTGAAAGGGAATTTTTAACTGCAAAGGGATTGGGTGAAATTAATTTGATGGCAGAAGAACCACTGTAACCTTCACAGAGAGCAACTTGTTTAGGAGCACATCTTTCTTTTGAGTTGAGGAACTCAGAGTGGCGACCTCGCTTTCATTTTCTCCCACTCACACACAGATTGTAGTTACAATGTACAATCAAAGGCCTTGCAGATGAAAGGCAGGAAACATAGCATCTGTCCTCAGGGTGTAAGCAATGGGTAAGCTTCCTCCAACAAAAAGATACAAGTAGATTACCAAAAAGAAATGTACAAGCTTATATATGTAGTAAGAGAAAGTAGGCTTATCTTCTAAGACAGCAAGCTACATTTTGCAATAAGAAAATAAAACGGCCTTGTTTGGCTGAAGTACAGCAATGAAACTGGCAACAAAGTCAATACCAACATAACACCAACAACAAAGCCGTTTCTTCTTCCTGCTCAAAGCCCACACTGAGATGGAGCCTTATTAAAAGACATCCAGATGAAAATGAATTTTGCATGTGTAAGTATCAGACTGAGTGGAGGAGGGTTTCTGCTGCAGTATCTGCCAGTATGCACCATCATCTATACATGAGCATTGTTTCTTCTGAACTCTAGCCTGTGTGTAAATGTGCCTGGGTTCATTCTTGAAACTTTCTAATGTATTAGTGCACTGCATCCAGCCAAGCAGGATTACTGTGTGACCTCCACTACACTCAGAGGCCTGAAAACAGAGGCAGCTACTGTAGCACAGCAACCATCCTGCCACAGCAGGCAGAGCGAGTGATAGGCACGGTGTTGTTGCTGTGAGAGTAGGATTTAATCAGTTCAACACCAAACAAACACCGTTCTCCCCTGCAGCCATCACAGGCCAACCCCACTGACCCACTCCTCTACTCCTTCTCCCACTCTCTCTCTCTCTCTCTCTCCATCTCTCACACTGAGGCCAACATTTTCCCCTGCTGTTTACTTGGTTTTATTGCTCATTAAGATGGACTCTCTGCACTCAATTTTAATGCAGATTTGGAGCCTAAATGAACCATTTCAACCATCTGAAACCCCCTCAAACCCCAGTTCATTGAATCAGCAGTTAGATAATACATGCTGAAATAAAGGGAGGAAAATGAGAATGAAGCGGACAATAGTCCAAGTTTAACAGCAGCTCCCATTCATTCAATACCACATTTTCATTTTTCAATCCTGACGTTATCACAACAACTTCCTATAATATATCAACAAATCTGTTAATAATCAATCAAAATGAAGACAAATAGGAAAATAAAATCATAACGAAAATAAATAGGAAGTCCTTTAGGGCTACATACTAAAGTGTATCCAACAATCAATTCTATAAACTTAGCCAGCTACATTTGCGAGTATGCTACAAAGTAACACTGTTAGTGCAACAGAAGCCTTGACACACACTTTCGCTAAGGAAGCTTAAATTTACGTACAGCTGAAAAGTAGCTAATCATCAAGCCAGCCTGACAGATCTCAAAGGTCACAAATGTTGGCTTAGGGTTCTTTACATGTATGGTCACCAATAGTTAAACAGAGGTGCAACAGCAATAAGGTGTTATTAAATGTGTTGGTATGTCTTCTTTACTGATTTGGAAATTGTGGTGACCGCCACTGTACATATACAAGCTAATGCTATGCATGGTGCAAGTTATTCATGGATCCAAGTCTGATTTAGACAAGCTCTGCAACAACCTCTGCTCCTTAGCCTAGTTCGTTCCCTGTAAATGTAAGGCCTGGTTGTTCTTAGCTCTCCTGTGAGGCTAGGGGTTCCTGGCTGCTCATGACTGGACCTGGCTCACTCTGATTACTGAATAGAGGTGTACTGGTATCATAGTAAACGGGTGGTCATGCCAGCTGCTCTCGCTTTCCGTCCTTCTGCTCATATTCCACAAGAGACACGAGGGATCTCGCCTCTAGGTTTGTAGAGCTGACGAGGGGAACTAGGGTCTTAATAACCTGTACTACAACTGATTATACATATGCGATTGTTCCATGAGTTAACAAAAGTAATGAATTGGCCACACAGTGTGATCTAATCCTTTCAAAGCTAGGCTAAAATAGATTTGATAAAGTTCACGTTTACCAAGACTTAAGTAGAGCTATGTAGATTAACATTTAAAAACCAGGGCTGCAACCAACGGTTAATTTTATTGTCTCAATCAATTGTTTTCTCCATTAATCCATTAGTTGTTTGGTTAATGAAATGACCACAACTCTGAGATATTCAGTTTACTGTCATGTCAGGCGTAAAGAAACCTGAAAAATAATCACATTTAAGAAGCTAGAATCAGACAAATGAATTCATCTTAAAATACTGTATATTTGGAAGTCTATAAAGTCTATATACATTCGGCTTTCTTTAGGTTACATTTACTTACTTTAACGTCTGCTTTAAACACTATAAAATAATGCATGTGTGTTTAATGTTAACAGGATGTACTAGGGACTGTTTGTGTTTCTCCTTTACTGTACATCTATTTTGAAATATTGAATATGAATCAAGAACTATTGTTTCATCTCAAGCTCAGCTTAAGAGTGTGTTCTCAGAGCACCCCGCTCACTCCGACACATAAAGTATTTGAAATCTGATGGAGCACTTGTTGTCAGCATGTGCGGGCTGTGTGAAAGAAAACCTAGCAGCAGGTTTTACATATCAATGGACACATGGCCTCAAAGTCCAGACTCCCTCAAATCCACATGTAAATATCTGGTAGCTGTTAAGTGCTGCACTCACTGGATGGTGAATGGGAAGTAAATGAACTCTATGAATAACTCTCATATAGAATTTTAACATTTTTAACATAAAGACAAGGGATTACCAGCACTACTTATGAAGAAAATTACAAAAAGACCACATTGAAATTGATGTTATTGTGTAACAGGTAGCCAGAAATGTTGAACATTTATCTGGTTTCATCCACAAGGGTTATAAAAAGACTATAACCTACTTGCAGAACCTAGACATGTGTTAGCACAGATGTATACCATCCACCTCTGAAACCAAAACCCTTTGGGATAAACATTTTCAACCAACAACATACTAATGTTTTTGAAAATTCAGAAAAATGTAAAAGCTGTCTTTGAAATCCACAACCTGCACATACGGTGAAACAATATAAAGACCTACTTTTTAATTCTACCTTGCAAAAAAAGAAACAAAAGTACAAGTATGATGCCCAGTGGTCAAACAAAAGCTTAAATTAATACAGTCATTTAGCAATGAAGATTTGGTTTCCATTAAATACAGGCCTCAGTATACTATGTTAGCGGATGGCTACCTCCCTGTGTGAGAGCTGGAGCAACACAGTACTGCACAGGCTAAGTTCTTTGTCTTCTCTGGTGAGAGATGAGAGCCCACCCACTGCAATCAAACGCGAATCCTTCAGCTGCTCCTCCTCTCAGCCCTTCACTAAATCAACAGTCTATTTACGGCAATAGCACCGAGTCTCTGTGTGTGTATGCAAGCGTGTGAGCTCTGTGCATGCACACACAAACGAAATGATTATTAATGATCACGAAACTGAGCCAGGGCAGGAAAACAATGGCCTGAATCTGAGGCAACCGTTTAATGAGCAGAAATCTAACAGGCAAGATTTTCTGCTGTAGTTAAGACTAAAAAAAACCCAACTGAATTTCAACACTGACGATGTTGAGGAAACTGCTGAGAAACACGAATTTCACAGTAGTGACTGACAGACACGCGGCTAATTTTATCAACCTGATACAGACCCACAGAGGCAGATTACCAGATATAGGGTGTGGATAGTGTAGTTTGCACTTTTTTGATAAGGCTCCTTCGCTTCATACATAGAACACAACTGGTATCAGTGTCACCGGCACATTTTCCAGTGAATGACCGATCATGTAGCTAGCCTATCCTCACTCCTTCGATTTTCCACATTAAAGCAGCAGCGCACGTGAGTGGCTGCAGAGGCAGACCGGGCTTCCCAGTGCCAGAAAAAAAAAAATCATGCGAAACAAAGAGAGGAACTTCAGTCCATCTGTTTTTCTAAGGGAACTCAGCCATGCGTGCAGGAAGCTTCGCTGTTTGCACTGTGGGATTAACAGTGAGGGCCTCAAATCTCCTACTGTCAGAGATGCCTTGCTCCTGGACCCCCAAAACAGGACTGTCAATCAAGGTGGGGGCCCCATGACTAGAAGGGGGGCCTTGTCCAGAATGTAAAAGGTTACCTTATGTTCACTCATGGAGAAAAAAAGAGCAAGAGTAGGATAGGGATGGATGTTGTAGCTTGGATTTTTAAGAATACCTGCAGGAAGGCAGAGATGTATGTACACTGAGCTATCGCAGACAAAAAAAAAGCCAGAGAGAAGCAGAAAGCCTGGTATTTCTAAGCTTTTAGACTGACAGAATAAGACCAAAACAAATGACAAAAAGGGAGTAGAAGAAAACGGTTTTTGTCCCATACAATTACAGTCTTTCCAGCCCTGTTACCAAAGCATATGAATCTTATAACATACACTTTCTTTAACTGCGAACAAAACAAAACTGTTTAAATTTAGGTGCTATATTTTCCAGTTTTCCCAGGAGAGACACTAAATATATCTCAGTTCACCATACTGAAGTCCATACCATCACAGGCTGAGTATGTGCATTAGATAGGCCACTCCCTTCATTGTCTTATTGTTTGGGCTTCTTACTAGAGATTAAATATTAACCTTGAGCCACAATAAACACGGTTTACAAAGTGATAACCGGGCTTTAGGGTTAACGGTATGGTGATTGCCACCTGAAGCAAGCGGAAAATGCTCACATCACCAAACATACTGTAGGTTGCCATTCAAACAGTATGATTTAAAATTCTGTTTTGTGTTTTTGCCATATTTGCTGTCAGCATAATGCAAAATGGTCCAAAAGGCTTCCACATTTTCTGTAACCTTCTTAGCTTCTTTGTTTCTGCTACTGTAAAGATATTTCTATTACATCAGAACAACAAAGCATGCTATTAGTTATTGCAACTTCACCACCAGCCCAGAACTTTCCTCATTCTTGTCATCATGCTCCTATCCATTCAATCAATCTGAGTCAGAGAACTGCTGGCTCCTTCCCTACAGTGAACTGTGTCTAGTTGGTTCAATCCCGCAACAATAGCACTGGGTGCAGATTAGCTGCCCATGACTGTGTGACATGGTCTGACACAGCAGCGGGAGGTGGAGGTCACAGGGTCTTCTGTAAACGGGGAAACACAAAAGACTCCGCTGCTGATGCTGTCCGGATGTCATGTTACAAGGGCACAATGGGGCCGAAACACCAAGCGGAGAGCAGATAAAGCTCAGGATTGGTATTCCACTCAGAGAAGGGTGGAGGGACGGTGTGGGCAAGAGAGTGGGGGAGGACGTTAGAATAAGAAAAAAAGGAGGAGGTGGACACTGCCCCTAGAAGCCTACCCCCTGATTGTGGAAAAGTGAATAAATCAGGATTACTGAAGGCCAGGTACTGCTTCAACCGTCACTTCAGAGAAAAAAGGGATCCTTGAAGTAAACTTGAAAATGCAAACCCACCTTGAAAGGTGAAAAGATGAAGTACAAACGTCAGGGCGTCAACTGATTTGGAGTGGAATGATAAAGACCTATATACACTGGTAGTGATGCCAGGTATCATGATGGATACTGAACTGATGAAGCATGCAACACCCCTCCCAACAACTCCCCACAGTCTCAGATATAATTCACTGGTGGCCATGCTTCACAGAACTGCTATCCAATCACTTTCAGACCTTCCAGCAGCAACTGAAAGGTTGAAAAGTAGAGCTGAGAGGCAGTTTTGTTTACATAAATGTCCCAACATTCCTGCTCATGTAATGAGATTTCATATGTGAACAAATATACACCTCAGGTCTTCAGGCTCATGCTATCATAAGGATAAACAATAAGTGAGGAAATTGCAGCAGAGCCTAAAGAGGTGCATTGTCAAAGAGCTGAACAAAGTGAGGTACACTGCTGACAGAAACTCTGCCATTTAAGTTTACCTATATATTTTAACAGGGTATCTATTCATTTTATTACTAACTGAATTTCTTTACATTCACATCACAAAATGTGCTGTACGTGTGTTCACCTAAAGCCGTAAAATGATGAAAGGTTACACATCCAGCATCCGGTAATTATTCAGTATACATAGATTAAAATCATTTTTTATGGAAATCTCAAAATCTTTGTATTAATGCTCATTTAATAGATGACAGTTAAGATAAGCTTAATGATAAATATTTGCCTTCTTGAAGCGGAAAACATCTCTACACTCCATGAAAAACCTGATAATCCTGTATTGTAACATGCATCACTATTGTGACTGAAAAAAGATATACATTTATACAAACTATTCTTGACTAAAAACAGTGTTGTACTGATAGTTCTACATGTTTCCTTTTCTGTCCCATTCTTCTCTGCATTAGCATCCATAGCCCACGACAGGAGCTTGTGTTAGCATTCAAAAAACAGGCTTAGTCCTTTGTAATCTACCTGTGCTCAAATTCCAGCAGCTTACTGCTTGAAAGCATTTGTAAAGCAAGTAGACCAACGATGAATACATGCAAATAATAGTACGACTACCTACACAGTATGTGCAGTCAACCCCACACAACAGGCTGAATGTAAAGCACTTTGAAATGACACACTCTTGGACTCTTGTTCAAGAACACAATGTTCAAAAATGAAAGCAACATGTCCAAGAGCAAGACTGACTAACCAGTGGCCAAAAGCTAAGCAGGTAATTGGAGAAGAACCCTAATTTAAGGTTTAGGACTACAGTTTGGCAGGAACTGGACAATAAACAAGTTGCCACTCAGGACTATAAGTTTACAAAGGAAGGGTGTGAAAAAGTGCTGGACAGAGAAAACTGCAGTGTGAAGTCAGTGTAAACCAACACTTAATACCTTCTCCATGACTCTATCTCATTAAATAGTACAAAGAGTTCAAGCTACTGGTATGCAAACACAAGTTCTGTACATTTGGTGATAAACACAGGCTGCCATCCATCCATTGGCTTAGGACAAAGCTTAAGCCAAAAGACACTACATGCTGAGGTCATTCTGACATTCATTTTCATGAATCCCCTAATGGCCTCCGCTCTAGATTCTCAGCTCTCCGGTGGCCGCAGCAAATTAATGCGTGAGGGCTCTCAGTGTCAACACATAAGAAAGAAGCTGCTCCAGTCTAAAAGGTGGTGTTTGTTTCGGGTTTTGGTTTCATCAGGGTGAGACGCAAGGACAGGGAGCACAGACAGGAGGTTGTTACTGCTAGTTTTGCTCTGGGGACACAAAGATGAGGATGGAACTTTTTCCCAGAACACTGACCCAGAGCCCTCCCTACTTTCACCCAACAAAACGGCTTAGTCAGCAGTAAAAACCCATGAGCTGTGTAAGCCAGTAAATCTCAATTCTGTAGATCTACATTTAAACACACATGGCTGTCTTTCCCAACACTTGCTTACCACTGCTCAACTCACAGTATCGTAAAACACACACACAGGTCATTGTATGGGATTGAGCAGGTGGCATATGGCAAACCTGCTCTTGCCTGTCAGACCAGTAGCTCTCTAGCATGACTGCAATTGCCTACACATTAGTGGAGTCGAGTGGGGGGAGCACAAACTTGCTCAAACAAGCACCGTCGCTAGTTGGAAGGCGTAACAGAAGGCCATAGGCAACATGCCAAAATAAGAAAAGCAACGTTGCTGGCTGGCTGTTGATGTTTGTTCAAACATTGCAACCACATGTGGTACAGGTACAGGCCACTTTAATGTGATGGTATGCGGTAGGATGTATTATGAAATGCAGGATCAGTATTGCATAAGTCACATATGATGTGTGTATACAAGCAAATATGACAACAGCACATCAACTTTTCAATTCAAATAAAAAATGACAAAATCCAAGACTCTATGACTTATAAACTTTTCCTACTCAACCATTATTTTCAAGCCTGTTGGGGCAACTTCTCGTGATTTTGGTTTGTTTTGAGCAGCCCCGTTCTAGCCCCATATTTGACTAAGCTGCACTGCCATCCCATCAGCTGTTCTCAGTCCCTCCCTCTTGTGGTTTCCGGCTAGTAACAGGCTACCCAATCATTACGCTGGTTTCCACTGTGCTGGGACAAAAACAAAACTACTTATTCACACTGCTCTTCTCGAACATTGTATGGACTGGAAATTTGTTGCTAGGGCCCGTCCCGTGTCAGCCCCCCCGAGTGAAGTTCAACAAACAGATCAGCATTACAAAAGTAAACATGGTGAGAGACGACTTGAAAGACAGAGCCCACACTAAGGTGTTGCCTAAAAAGTTCAAGCATTCCACTGTGAAAACAACTGCAGGCCCATGACACCTGCTGTAGCTCTTAAGAAAACAGCTGCCATGCTCACTTACAATTACAACAGTCCTTAAAACAGCCAACAACCACTCTGACGTGATATAAGTTAGGGATTCCTATATATCTGCCTGCAAACACTGAAGTACAGTGAGACACACACAGATCAGGTGGCCATTTTGATGTTGAAATTAACCAGCAGCCTAGCCAGCCAGCTCAGTAGCGTTACAAGGTAACATTTCAAGTGGCAGATGCAATAACCCAATTAGTAAACTCCTTAGTGGGGCTACAAAGCAAAGCTAATGAGACCCACGGTGTTGAACGTGCTGTAATAACGGCAACGTTTTGACGAGAGTAGAACAAAAGACAGCAGCATTTCCAGTTGACGTTAGCCTTACGTTATGTAAACAAGCTCCTGTGTCAACGTGTAAAAGGGGCAGTTTGACTTAACTCCCCTGTCAACAACAGGCTGGACAAAGAAACCAAATTGCCACAAGGTGTTTCTAAATTCTACCGCTGCCAGGTCTATTGGTGGTGCAACACGATGAAAGACATTCCTGGAAAAGGAGAATAACGTTAGCGTGTGTTCGGCTGTTGCATTAATTTTCAAATATAGGCAGCAGGCTAAACAGCTAGCGTTGCTACAAATGTACAGAGTTGGGGGAAAAAATCGCTAGCAGGACATGGCAGCGATGTGATTAGCTAATACAGCTGTCCCGATAAGCGACTGAAGGTTCGCAGGACAGAAATAGCTAACACTTGGCTTTGCTAGCAAAATGTTGTTTACACAAAAAACACCAGTCATTCACAATGAAAGCTCTTTCTGCTTTGGGTCACCAAGATGACCAAAGCAGCATCAACAAATACGCTTTTCTCGCACCATATTACCACATACATCAGGACATAGCTGACTAAACAGCGATTGAGATACTGTTGTTTATGTTCAGAAAAGGATACAGTTTCACCACATCGGTATCCATTCGCCTTTTACCCGGACTTGGAGACGACATTTTTGCTATTTCCACCGCAGGGCACCAGTAAGTACGCTGAAAGCTAGCCTCCGAAACGCTAGACAGTCTAGCAAACCGTACTATCCGAAAGTTAACATTTGCCTTCGGAAATGTTCACCGCAAAACGTCTTCTCAGTTCAATGTCTCTCTGTCCTAATGAGTAGCTGTGCTAGCACTAGACCTCTGCTGTTCACTGCCTCTCAGCGTTCTGACCATGGTTCTGACAAGCTAGGATCACTCCGCGGAGGACGTCATCACCGTGCGACCAAACGTCACCACAAATGGCAGTGTTTGTAGTTTTATCTGGAAGGGCTTTGGTTCTGTTGTTTAAATTTCACGTTGAAGTGCGTTTTGACACCAGCTTCATTGATGACATCTATTTGGGAATTTGAAAGTTATATGAAAAGACAACAAGACATAGAAGAAGCTATTGCTATTGGTAATTCTTCAGGGATTTGCTATTAAAAAGGTTGCTCTCAATGCTGTGGCACTAGCTCTGCCTTGGTTTTGCCTGTCTTCCATGTTCTCTCACCAGAGGCAAGTGACACACCCAAATGTTGGTTGCCAGAATTTATACCTCAAAATGTCTGGCCACCGCTGTCCTTGAAGGAAAACATGATCCCAAACATACAAGCGGTATGACACAGATTTGTGATGTTTTGGGAGGGTTTAAGGGGGGAGTAACATGGCTAATCGCTGCTGTCTTTTCGTTGAATGAACAAATCATACTACAGAGTACTCTAAAAAAAAAATTTGTAAAATAGCATATAAATATAGCCTAATTAAGAGAACGTTTACAACCACAGCTAAAAAATATACCACCGCTTCAAGCACAGCCTCAGACCTGCTTTCATTCCTAAATGCCACAAGGCTACCATTCAGTGAAATAAGCATACCAATAATTTGTGGAAAAACAGACAAATAAAAGAAACACACAGTGTGTAACTCTCATTCCTCCCTGCCAAAGAGGCCAACATTTGTTGTTTTCTTTTTTCTTTTGGCTGCCAGTGACTGAGGCAACACACTGTATGGCAGCAAATGGAAAAGACGAGTTAATAATCCAGAATCACATTCATATGAAATCAATAAGGAACCCGCTAGTAACCGTGTAAGCTGCAAAAGAGTATACAAATATTTGCCATACCTGAAAATACTCAATGCATCCCCCTGAATTTACAATAATGTATTTCTGTCATCTATTGTTTAATTGAAATGTCAGAGGAACAAGATGCAATGTGAAACAAACTTTCAGAAGAGCATTTTATTAAACACTTTTTAGGAAATTCCATGGAGATAATAGTACATGCAGAATAAAGATGACTGAATTATCAATGAAATGTTGTAGGAAGGCAAATAGAAAGTACAGGCAACCTGAATCTAATTCAAAATAGGTTGGAAGTTCATGGCACATGGTTCTACCTGCCTGCAGTAAGCAGAATTTTAGCATTGACTAAATGAAAACAAACATTTAAACACTACCAAAAGGATTGTTCTTTTCAAAGAGAACTCATATCCACAGCAGTACACACACACAAAAACGACTTCCTCACAGTTTTTTTTGCTTATCTGAGGTTAATGTTTACCACTCCCTCAAATGACTCAACATACATGAAGGTAAACATTGCCTTTCCAGTGTTAAGCCATTTGGCCCTTTCTCACCATCAGGGACTGCTTGTCTCGTTATTCCACAGAAATCTGGAACATCACAATGTCATGAAATACTGCCGAACGAGACTTCATGTGAGGTTAAAAGTAGGTGCCTTACCTGTGGCCAATTGATATACTGAGATGTATTCTATTTCTTGACCACTACTTCTGTAAAAACATGATACAAGGCCTATAAAAGCCCCCTCCAATTAGTTGCACATCCCAATTTTCATGACCTTTTGGCGCAACACAGACATCCTTCACATATGTCATTTTTCACAGAGAATACACTCATATATTTGCCTAAAGACACAATTAACTTCTTTTCCCTCGAGAAACACTTTGAATGTAAACACGACTTTACGGGATGGCATACATCGATATGATACGACAATCCTGTCATCAGTACTGCGGACTCTGTACCACAAAAACAGTGCAGGTCAGTTCATCGATTCAGTGTTGTGATGCTGTTTGGATGGAAACAGTCTACTGAGACGGAGAGGATACCTGCCACTGACGGAATATATCAAACACCCTTTTGGACTTGTCACGAGGGCCCTGGGAGGAAAGAGAGAATAAAGAATTGTCAGATATTGTTTAACTGAAAGCTACATAGCCAAGCGCCATATCATGTATTGCCATGCATCATGTTCTGGAGAATGTGTGTCTTTTTTTTTTTGTTATAGAATGCAAAGTTCAGAAGTCTTAACCTACCTGTCCTGGACTATTTCCTGCTGTATTAGAGTTCTTCTTCATGGGCACAAGGAGGTCAAGAGCAGCCTTCCAGCCCTGCTGATAAAGCATCACATCTCTATCCATAAAGGGTATAGCCCCTGGATCCACATTCTCTTTTCCCACAGAGATCCAGGGACACCAGTCTCTGTGTTGAGCAAGGGGGTCAAATGCATTCTTATGCAGAAGCTCATCCTGAAAAACAAGAGGAGGTAAAAAGAGCGGGTTGGAATAGCCAAGTAAAAGTAGGCAGTACGAAACCCTGTTTAACTAATTTAGCATTAGGAACTTGAGTATACTGGCCTGCCTTGATATTGATAAGGGATGAAGTGTGATTGTTTTTTTTTCATCATTCTTTGGAGAAGAATATAGCATCTGTCTTCTGCACAGAGGGCCAAAATAAAATTACAAACAAATCACTATGAAATCAGCAGTAATGTTACTCACTGGACCACCAAGTGATGAGAGGCACAGGCGTTTAGGAGGGTGTTGCTGGCTGACAGCACCTTCAGTTCCAGAGTTGTCCCCTTGTCCTCTACCGCGAGATGCGGTCCTTTTGCCTCTCGTCAGAGGGCTTGGCAGCTCTTCACTGGGGCTTGGTGAGTCTCTGCTTCGGGCACGCAAAGCCACAGGGGAGGAGGTTCCCTCACCCTGAAATACACACCAGAGCAAGGTAAAAAGCAGCCTGGCATGTTCTAGATTTCATTCGCCACTGTTAAACATAAAGTAATTCAGATTAAAAGTGATGTATGCATATAAGCAACCCAATCTTATTTAGCAGGTCAACCTTCATTTGCTTAAAGCTTGCCTGGTCAGTGCGGGTGGAGTCCTGGCTCCTCAGCTTCATGCGACATGGAGTTGTAGGGGTGGGTGAGGCAGAAGCAGGCTGGTCGCCCTGACCCTCATGCGTGGCCGCTAAGGCAGGACCTGTTGCTTGAGCCGACTGGCCTACAATGTTAGGTTCGCTATCGCTTCCCGTTCCCTCCATCTGGTGGAAGTTCCACAAGCCCACCTTGCGCATGCAGTATGAGCAGGTGAGGATGGGCAGGTTCATGGCGTGCAGAGCTGGGCTAAAATAGAGAAATCCATGGCTCAGACATCCTGATCAGGTAGAAGAGTGCGAATACATTTGGTGCCATGTTCCTTTCAAGTTCCTAAATCACTTTCCCTGTCCCTGACATGGAAGATTAACACATAAGTAGCCTATGCCCTTGTCAATAGTTATAAATGTGTGCTGCGCTGTTGGCGGTGGTGATACAGCAGACGGCAAACTTCCCCAGTAAACACACTGAACTCTGCGGCTCGCTGCTGTGTCTCTAGGCTATGTCGAGTGGACTGGCAAAGTGTCCGCAGGAGGGGCAGTCACCCGGCTTGGACGGCAAGGCAGTGTTTGCCACCAGGATGCTCGTGGAGGGACATCGAGCCTTGGTGCTTTATCTAGAGGGTTACTCCCCAGAGACCCTCTGTCAGCAAAGAGCGAGAGAGGGTGGTGTGTTAACTAGGGAAACTACAGGCCACAATCCCCTGTTAGTTAATCCCCCAGTTAGCACTGCCGGTAAGCATCAGATGAACAAGCCGGAAATGCAAGGCCACCAAGCTGACCAATCACAGTTGTTGCTGTTTGTGTGGCTGCGACGTGCAGTCACATTTCTAGGGGGAGGTGCGCATCAGGCTACAGTGTAAGGCATGCATCTACACAGAGCTTAGGCCGTATTCAACTTGGCAGCATAAATCAAGACCAATTTCTGAGTGTGCTTACTCTAGTTTATGGAAGTATCAGTTTATTTATACTAGTTAAGTGTCACATAAAAACATTCAAAAGTATCTTGAAAATTCACAACAAAAAAGAGTTTCATCTCACCTGGCAGCCCAGCCACAGAGAGAAACAATGCATGCAGCCACCTGGACAGCCAAAGGTTCAGAACACGGAGTCCGTCCCTTTCTTTTTTGTTCTTCCTCGACCAGCTGCAGTATAACACTGACAACATCCTCAGTGAGTGCCTGCAAAGAAACGGTAGGCATTATTTAATGTAAACAACTGAAAATGCTCAGTTTCTTTAAATACATCACTTAGACTTCCCATTTTTCTAATCAAACTATCCTTTACATGATCTCCTGGAATCCTTTTTTTTTCTTTCTGTAGTATGGCATGGCATTATAGCATTTTCGTCAGTATCTAAAATGACACTTCTCCTGCCTTACCATAGACTTCAGCTGCTCTGGCTTCATGGCTGGCAGCTGCTGTGCAAGGAGACAGGCGCTCTGGAAGCGCTCCAAGAAGGCATTGAGAAGTGCTGATGGTTCACATGCTGGAACAAGCCAGAACCGCTCTGAAATGACATCAACATTCACCTTGACCGTCACGTGGATAACACCCTGTCTCGTTAAAAGACAGTTCTTCTTTGTATTTACATGCATCGGAAAACAGCTGCTCCTACCTGGGCATGGAAAGTCAGGCCAGGGACAAAACTTCTCATGCTGTGTCTGAAGCTGCCTCGATATCTCTGCAATGCGGGATTCATCTATTACAGAAAGAGGGAGTTGCTTGACCTTTAATTTTTTGGCAGACTGGCAACATCACACTAACATTGCCAGGATAAGGTGCGACTGCCTTTTTCCTGTCGATGAAAAGTTTTGCTCACATTTTTCATAGTCTATAGTTGGTTGCAGTGTTGCACAAAGGAACGCCTGGCAGGTGGAGCACTTGAGCATATCACAGCCAACGTTGATCCAGCCGTACCTGGCGCACATCAGGGGGGACAGCGTGCGGGGCTTGCCTGCCCATTTCAAACAGTGACTTTGCTAAGGAAAGTTTTGCTCAGACATTTATTAGTGATCACATGGTTGCATACTATTGAAAAAAACAAAAACAAAAAGGAATGCCTTGATGCATTAGTAAAAGGATATTGAATAGGACTCCACCCTTGAGAAAAATGCTTCTTTGTTCGTTGCCTCACAAGGTGCTTGAGTGTTGCTTTTACTTCCAGAACTTTCAAATCTCCTTTTCCACTGAAATCCATACAACCAGGGAAAACAAAAAACAAAACAGATCTTTAGCTTCGACAGACTTATCATTTGCATGACAAAAAAGATGCAGTTGAGTAAATTCAAGTGTATACTGTCAGATTTCTTATTTATAGTGTATTAATAAACTTGCACAGCTTGATAGCAAGGCTTCGGGCAGGCCTATTTTAATTAAACCAGTGATGCATGGAGGGGTTTGTTAGTTGGAGAAAGGACAGTAAAAGACATGAACATGCAGTTACCCAACGTTACACCTGGATAAAAAATGTTACGTAACAACGCCGAGGGAAAAAAAATTGGAGGGCTTCCTTTCTTCCTTGTTGCCTATCAAATCAAAGCCGGCCTCTGATGTTGATGCACAGCAAAAATTAGGACTAAATGTATTTAACCTTGCCTTCAAGGCTGCTCAGCAAGTGGACAATACTCCAGAAATGAACAGAAAACAAACAGAACATTGTGTTACACTACAAACTTTGGGTCCCCACCCCCTTTATCTGCAAACTGTGCATGCGAGCGATAGCACGACGGCTACCACCACAAACATGTCAGCTAAATGGACTAAATACAAGCACAAGACATAACTATTGTATGCAAACTCCCCGTTCCTGGCCTAACTTACAAGGGCCCTTTATCTGTGGAGACATGTGCCTCTTTGAATCAACGCTGAGTGAAGGCGGCTAAAGGAGCAGAGCTGCCAAGCTAAGTGGCTAACCAAACTAGCTAATGTCAACTTGTTCCTCGGCCCCTTTAAATCAAACAGATAGCACGAGATCGTTCAGAAAAATGCACCTGGTGGCTCCGATATCTGTTGACGACACTCCGTCATTGAGCAGTTCGCGAACTTTCTCCGGAGACGCAATTGAAGACTTTTGGTGATTTGAATTGCCGAGACGATCCCCACGACTGCCGCCGTGAGTCGCCATGATCGACTCTGAAGTTCCCCGGAAAATAAACCCCCTGGAACAAGTCGTTCCGCTTTCTAAAGACACCGAACAGTACTGAGCACCAGCTTCACCCAAACCCGCCCGGTACTTTCCCCGTCAACCCATTTTAATTTTAAATATTTGCTGGCACATACCTAGCAATATTTATCAATTGATAATTATTAATCAAAAGAGAGAATAGAGGTATGGTCAAATGCTTAAAAATGACTTTCACGTTTGTTTGTATGTATTTAATATATTTCTTTGGAACTGGCTGCCTCACTTTAAAATTATGCACATTATGTCGTCCATTTTGATTCTCCAGCAGAGAGTTTTAATTTAAAGCACTTAAATCCAATAGCACAATGTAGGAGATATTCAGATTCTTTAAATAAACATTAGGTACTAATGTGTATATAAGATAGGTCTAAGCCATGTTGAAGCATTTCTTCGCATTGGGATTGTTTCTTAAATGTTTGTGTCATGTTTTTATTTGATATTGTTCACTAGCATTTAGAACTGTTGGGACCCATATGGAGACTGAGGTCATTTGTTATATTTTGTATTATCATTATTTGTTGACTTCAGATTGTTCCCTTCTATTTCCTATTTGCTTCTTCTAAAACTTTCCAATAAATCTCCTCTTTATACGCTCCCCAACACACAAACACACACAGCCCTTTAACACCTCCAACATACAAATTCTGGACATGTCATGAGTCTTTGCATGTTTGTTGGTACATTTGTCATGTCTTGTTTTGCTTTTCCCATCGTTTGCACTTAATGTCCCACATGGTGTTATCACTGTTGTGCTGCAACACTTATTAAAAAGGGGGAAATATCTGCGAAATTGGGGGTTTTAATGACATAAACATGAGATTACATTCTATGATTACAGAATTATTACATACATAGGATGCTTCTCTCATTGTGTTTTTAGGCATAAAGACCTAAATAAAGATGAAAATTTTAGTATTCTGCAACAGAATTTCATACCTTTTAACATTTGAACCACTATTCATGATGATAGGATATATATATACATATATATATATATATATATATATATATATATATATATATATATATATATATATATATATGGAGACTGAGGTCATTTGGAATATGTTTTAAGAAATGGAATCAAAAACATGAATATTTGTGTTTGAAAAAATATTCTAAAGAGGAATTTGGAGTCATGGTTTTATGTGTCTTATTTCTACATTGTGGCTACAGCTCTGCTCGTGCCAGGGTTCATACTGTGAAACTTAAAACTGTCTTTTTAACTTTATGGACCTTGTCTAACCCCTGCAGATCTCTGGACCACACTGGGGCCATGGGGCAGAAATAAAGAAAAACCTGTTGTTGTTTTGGACACGCTCAGCCCCGCCCCTTTTCTACTGACGCAACGTCCTATAACAAGCCTTCTGATTGGCCAAGCGTCTCACGGCCGGGGGGTAACGTTTGTGAATGGCTTCAAAGTGACTGAGATGTGGGGTGATTTATAATGTTTTATCAGCACTTTAGCAGATGTTGTTTTTATTTGTTGTGACATCCTTCAGGGCTGGATTGTAACGGGAGAAGATGTCGGACGCTGAAGGTGCTCGCAGCACGGACCAGCTGAATAAATTCGAGAAACTGACAGGCAGGCCGCCGCACGATGAGATGTTAGCAGGTCGGTCATCAACATTAGCAAGACATGCTAACGACAGGTTTAAACTCAACGTTGCCACATTTTGCGGTTTGATAAACACCGTGTGGCGGATATCTGCAGCTCCACGGACAGTGTTAGCTTGTTAAGAATTCAAACTGTGCCCTTATTGGTGACATTGCTAATCGTAGCGTTCAAGCTAGCATCCAGCAGATTCTGCTTGTTTATCTTTTAACAGCTTGTTAGCAATAATTTGTAAGATGCTATGTGTTGTAACGTGAAAACTGGCTCTCGTATTCTTTCACCTTTTGTAAAATCATGTTTTTTGCTGTACAGCCGACATGGTAAATGGCCTGACACAAAATCAGTCATTGATAGGTTTTGCTGACCTGCAAACACATTACTGCCAATGTTAATGCTGTGTTTTGAATAGATTCAGGGCTGCAAACAGCATAATTCCCATCCAATCAATCATAAATTATAGGTGTATTCAGTTTTTTTAATAGATAACCTTAAATTGCTGTTCACAGCACTTGATAGATAGACATGATTGAGATGATCCATCATGTGTGTAAAGACGCCAGGAAGGATTGAATCGTCTTTGTTTTTTTAACATTTCTGTCATAGTATTAGGTTTTAATGATGTGTCAAACCTTCAGTACAGATCATTTTGCTTGTCTGTTATTCATTTTTGTGTACCACAAATTCAGTCTTACAGCAACTGGGGCCCTGCAGTGTAATGGTACAGAGTACAGGTCAGGTCCCTCTGACTCATACCGACATCAACCTGCAAAAAATATCCGGTGACCTAGAAGAGAGCACAGACAACTGCAAAACAAGATTATTTTGCTTTTTTAAAATTATTTGCAGTGTCAGAACTAGGCACTTGCCATGCTAGCGACTGTAGGTAGTGCTGTCACATCATTGCCTGCCATTTAACTGACGCCTTCATTTCCCTTAATTGGTTTCATACTTTATTAAATGCGCTGACATTTCTAATAAATGCTTAAAGAGACTGGAGGCCGATTCCTTTAAGAACCCAAATTATTGCTGTGAGATGTTGTTAAAGATTTTACAGCGTTTTTATTATTATTATTACAGCTCAGGAGAAATAGTTGATGAAGAAAGATTTGAGAAACAGACATGTTTTGTTCACTGTTACAACCTTTCTTCTGTTCATGTTTCAGCCATGATGGTGGAGGTCCGGGCCCGTCTCACATGTCAGTAGTGAACTTCAAGCATGTAGTCACGTGTAGCTTTCTGAGCACACTTTCAGCTGTTGCGCTTCTAAATTTTGATAACATTAAGCTCTTGTTCCTCTGCACTTATCAAAAGCATCTGCCTTATGAACATAATGTAATAATGGAGGCAACTAGACTGAATTAGGCCAGGGAATCGTATGATTCCGAACTATTTGATTAGGCTTGAGACGATCATGCAAAACAGCCAAACTAATGAATCTGCTTATTTGTGTTGTGTTTCTGGCATCTTCTGTGTTGTCTCTTAAACTCCTCTGCTGTCTCTGTACACCCTCTCTTAATTGTTGCTCATCACAAACCGTGATTATTGAAAATTTATTGTTTGGTTGGAACATCAGTGTTGAGTCGTAGGTAGGCCCCAGGTCTATTTTTAGAAAACTGAACAAGGTACGTTATTAGATTCGGCTTAATATGCTCTGTATTTTGTCATCATGCGCCTGCTGATAAAACCATCTAATCCCTCAGGCTGAGCATTATTTGAAATTATGTTTTATTTTCTGCCATTTGCTTAGCTTTCCTTATAAAACTCAGAGCTTTGCAGACAATGCCACTGTGAATGTCTGATCCTGTATTTTAGCTACAGCACTACACGAAGGGGATCATACCCTCTCTGCTTTAGTGTCAGAGTGCCATTTAATTTAGACTGCATTACATTGTCCATTCACAGTATAATGAGGAGGAAATGTCTGTAGCTTGAGTATCAATGACGGTTTTTACAGCTCATTGTCTTCTAGCAGATCCATTACGTTGAGTCTCAACACAATGCACAAAAATGCCATTGTAGAGAAACTAGATCTGTCACTACTGCAGTGCCATTATTAAGCATCTGGTTCCATACATTGTTTACTCGCTATGTGTTTGACCAGTTTTATTGTAGTTGCATAACTTCTACACAAGTTGTTCACACAGTCGCCTCCCAGCAAGGATATATCAGGGGTTTTCTTTTTAATGTTGCCCAAAGTTTTCCTGTCACAGTGAGTTCATGCAGGGAAAGTTGTGATTAAAAATGTGCTCACAATGTGATCGTGAACGTATTCATTTTTTACGGTTCAGCCAATGTGACCCATTTACGAGTGTTTGCTTTCTGTCAGAGCATGCTGGGATATCTTTTAGCATGTCTAGGTGGAGGAAGAATAATAATAATAAAAAAAAAAAACAACATTAATTTGACTCCTACTAAACAGTGAATTAGCATGATGACACCATGTGATGACTCCATGTTGGTCAAAGCAGATGGATTTTGGGTCCTAAAATGGATGAATGTGCTCCTTTTTTCTATGACCACTCAAATGCTATAAGAAATACAACCAGTAGTGTTAAGTTATCTTAAACAAAGTGTTTAATTTTGACTAACCTTTTGTGTGTGGTTATCTTATCAGTCCAGTCTTGGCATCCTGTCTGATATCTGTTACCATGCTCCTCCTCTCCTCACGCTGAGAAACTTCTCCTCCCTCTCCAGCTCATCGTACTCCCCCCGCCCGCAGTGGGCATCGCTGTGTCGCTGACAACACTAACCTGTATGTGTTCGGAGGGTACAACCCTGACTACGATGAGTCAGGAGGCTCAGAGAATGAAGACTATCCACTGTTCAGGGAGCTTTGGAGGTACCACTTTGCCACAGGCTGCTGGCAGCAGATTCGGACAGAGGGCTATATGCCCACAGAGCTAGCATCTATGTCAGGTAAAACATCAAATCTAATAGTTCACTCTGAAAGGACTCGATGATGTTTAATTGTTCTTTAGTGTATGAAAAATGTGTTTGTCACTGTGTGTCTTCAGCTGTTTTGCACGGCAACAACCTCCTGGTGTTTGGTGGCACTGGGATCCCCTTTGGTGAGAATAACGGCAATGACGTACATGTTTGTAACGTGAAGTACAAGCGATGGTCGCTGCTCAACTGTCGGGGGAAGAAGCCCAACAGAATCTACGGACAGGTGACCTCATAACATCAGTATACTGTAGAAATATTGTAGAAACTAACAGAAGGTTTTCCAAAACCAGTTTGATACAGTGTATATACAAACTTGCAAACTCTTTTTTTAATATATTTTTCCTTCAGGCAATGGTAATTATAAACGGCTTCCTGTACGTGTTCGGAGGGACAACAGGCTACATCTACAGCACAGACCTGCACAGGCTGGACCTGACTACAAGGGAGTGGATCCACCTCAAGCCCAACAACCCTCCTGACGACCTCCCTGAAGAACGGTACGACTTTGTAACGCCTGGATGTGATACAAGCTAGGGATCTTTTCAGTGTCATAAAACTCCTTTGACATGGCTGCTTGTTGTGTTTGTGTATCACAGGTACAGGCATGAAATAGCACACGATGGACAGAGGATTTACATTCTGGGAGGAGGTACTTCCTGGACATCTTACCCTCTGGACAAGGTACTGCACCATACGGGGTAGACACACCAAACATTGCATCCACCGCAGCCCTTAAACAACTTCCAGTTTAATTTGTATGACAGCTAAAGAAAAATGTGGTCTACATATGGTATTTTTCCTGTCTTTCTTTTAAAGAGAACAGCGATTTTACAAATACACCAGAGTGGTATAAACACCATCTATTCTTATAACAGTTTTGTTTTGTACACAAGCTAAATCCATCTTAATCACTGCACTAAACACTCGCAGTAAATGTTGATCTCTTTTTAACAGATACATGCTTACAATCTGGAGACCAATTCCTGGGAGGAGATTACAACTAAACCTCATGACAAAATAGGTCTGCAGTCTGCACTTCATTATCAACTAAGCCAGATTTGCTCTCATTCCAACTTTTCTAACGTGTCACTAACATTTGAACAGGGTATCCCGCTCCTAGGAGGTGCCATAGCTGTGTACAAATTCGAAATGGTGAGCAGCCACGTATCACCTGATTGAAAGTCATACTCTGGTTGTAAAATCTTCAGTGGGAAGTAACTCCCTGCCAGCTACATGAACAGTGCCCCGATTGTTTTTCTCCGTTTGTAGATGTATTTATCTGTGGAGGCTACAACGGGGAGCTGATAGTAGCTGATCTGTGGAAGATCAACCTGCAGACGTTCCAGTGGAGTAAACTACCAGCAGTGATGCCTGAGCCGGCCTACTTCCACTGTGCTGCTGTCACCCCAGTCAGTACCACACTTTCTGGTTACTCTCTATATATATACATTTAATTAATGATCTATTGTTTGAAGGGTACTGGGGGTTCATGTCAGTGGGAACATTCTTCCTGTGCACAAAGTTGGTAATCTAGTCACCTGATGTAACCCATGAGATTTGTATCTATGGCGAGGAAAAGTCCCTTTATTTTAGTCTAATTCCCTAATAGATAAAGTTTGGTCTTACATTTGGTAATCATGACGGAAATGATGACAAATGTGAGTAGCAGAACTCCAAAGCAGATAGCTGAGACAAGCAATGGATTGCAGGGTTAAAAACCGATCCCCGAGTCAATTTTTGTATTAAACTCTCTACTGTGTATAAAACTTTTATCTTTCTCTTTTTGCTCACTCCATCCCAAGGCTGGCTGCATGTACATCCACGGCGGCGTTGTGAACATCCATGAGAACAAGAGGACTGGCTCTCTGTTTAAGATCTGGCTGGCTGTGCCCAGCCTGCTGGAGCTCTGCTGGGAGAAGCTCCTCAAGGCCTTTCCTCACCTGACTTCACTCCCCACCATGCAGCTGCTCAACCTGGGCCTCACTCAGGAACTCATTGAACGCTTGAAATAGGCCCCCCCCCCCCCTGCACAGTGGAGGATGGACGAATGAATGGATGGGACGGGCTGGGCTGGATTGGGAGGAGACGACAGAGCACAGGAATTAATTTGCAGCGAAATTCTCGGGAAAATGCCCTCTCCCTCCCCCGCCTAACGTAGCCCCGCCTTAAAACCAAAAACAATGGGATGCCTTTTTCTTTTTCGGTTGTTCTTATTTCCTGCAGTTTCAGTGATGATCGAGAAAATAAATGTGGAATGTTTTATGGATTTTACTCGACTCCCCCCCCCCCTCCCGCCACCACGGTTCCTTACATGATGCCTTTGTGTCAAGCTTCTCATCCTTCAAACTGTGACAGCCGGAAATCATTTATTTTGCCATGTCATACTTTCAAAGACTGTCCTCTCCGCCTTCTGAAGTACTTTTAAGAATTCTGTGCAAAGGAAGAATGCATGTGTATTTATTTGAAGGACTAAATCCGTTTTTCTGGAGGTATTCTCATCACCTGATATTGCTGTTTGCACACTTTGTCTTGAGTATTCGTGGTCATTTACTTTTTTTTTCCTTTTTTTTTAATTAGGTCCTCTTAGCAAAACTATCATTTATGTCTAAAAAATGGAAGAAAGTGTTTGGGGTTTTTTTGCCAAATGAATCATGCCAGTGTTCTTGCACATTTTAGCCAGTTAAATTCAGATCTCATGTACAATATCCGTCACTGCTGATATGCTGTAGTGTTTTTAGATTTCCTTTTGTAAAATGTTTTCGCAACCCTCCAAGCAGCTTTTTCTTCCCCACCCAATGGTATGAACATCAACGTCCGGCTTGAAACTCACGATCACACTGATTTTCATTTTGACGCGACTAAAAGCAGACATGGTGTTCACTCTGAGGGATCTTGCATAACAAGTTGTTGTTTTATTTTTTACTGTATGAATGGAAGCCAGTGTCTGCTTGGAGGTTAAAACATTTTAAAAAGTTATGGTATGCCTTTAAAATGGTCGTGAGTAATATATGTTATTCTTGGCTAAAAGATGTATGAACACTGTTTATTCTTCAAGAGGGTTCCATGTGTGAACAGCTGTATTTCCTGCATTTTCCATTATACTTTTTATGTTACAGCCTCATCTGCAAAAAAGGGTTAGGGTTAACCCTAACCCTAAAAAAAGGCAAAGGAGGGTGGGTGTCTTCAAAAATGATTCAATTTCCATCCTGTTTGCTTGCAGCTCTCATTTTCTAAACCAAACCATGCAACACATCACTGTGAATTTGGTGCTCTTTGAAGTTAATTTAAAAAATGCTTTTATTTCAAATAAAGACTTAATTCTGTTCAGACTTCTTACTCCCTCTCTGTCGATATGGACAAATGTTTTGCACAGGGAGTCGCTTTAGTAGTAGCAGGCTTACACAAACACTGGTTTATACTGCAGTGCCTTTTTCAAACTTTTAATGAGGTTGAAATTTAACAAATACAGGCAGTATAACATCTTTGCATGTTTAAATCAAAGGGTTCATGTTGATAGGTAGGCGGACCAGTTTCAGCAAGCCATTATGTATGATCACTCGACATTTCAGAGGCAAAAACAGCAGTTTTGTATCCTGTTTCGAGGACACAGGTGCTTTGTATTTTGCTCCTGTTGAAAAAGTCCAGGCGAGGGGACTTCAGGACAGGATGCAACATATTTAGCTTTGTGGGTATTATCCTGAAAAGCACTTCATTCAACATGTCAAAACAATGGGTTAGACACAGTTTGTGTTTTAAGTATGATTTTTACTTGATGCCAAATGACGTTGCATCTTAAATGAAGTGGGAATATGACGAGGAATGAGGGTTCAGTTGAGACCCATGATGGGACGTTGCCCCATGGTTTGATCCGCTTGCACTCCCCCCCCCCCCTTTTCTTTCTGTTCATCATAACTGCATGATGTCATACCCTGCTTTTTATATTAACATCATTAATCCTTTATTTTGGACATAGATTTGAAGGTGACCACTAAAATGTTGTACAGTAGGCTTGTGTAAAATGTTGTATTGGTACTGTCAATAAAAGTGTTCTGTAAATAGTTCCCCCCCAATGTCCTTTGCTTGACTAATAACTTGCATATACATAATAATAATAAAAGCAAAATGTTTTATTTTAGGCTATTTTTGCACGAGCTGCTGTTTCTCCGTCTTTTCAAAGTATGCCCATGACAATTTACATGCCACGTTTCCCGTTAGTCGAGCATACTAATGTGTGTAAAATGTGTATATTTCTCAAAAATCACGATTTTAAACTCAACACATGGTACAGGGTACTGAAGCACAGGTCGAAGACTTTTTACAAATTGATGCATTTATTATATCTAGTATAAACCACATATTGTGATGATTAAGAAACCAAAAATAAATGTCCATTTTATGTAGACACAAAACAAATAAGTCAAAGTCACAGGTTCTTTACAACATCAAGAAATGGGAGAATGCCACCGTCACATACTGACAAAAGAAGACGACTATTCGCTTACACAACCCAACTCTTTTTCCATCTTTTGTGCCACTGAACAAACACCACCTGAAGATAATTGCTTTTTTTTTTTTATTTTCCCCCCAAATAGTAGAAGCCTTAGGAGGGAATTTTCTTGGCAGGCAGATCAGCAAGAATGTGGAGAAGGAGCGAAGAAGTAAAGGGCCAGAAGGATGAGGTAGACCACCACAAGAGCTGTGCCTGCAAAAAGAACAGGAGAACAAATTCACTTTTTTTTTTTTTCTTAAAAACAACACTATGTCACTTTCTGCCAAAAGATAGTTGATCGTCAAGCCTATTTCCATCAATCCATCCATCCATCACCTGTTATGCCAGGTTTCGGAGGGCTGGAGTCGATATGATTTAACATCGGGGCGAGTGAAGTACGTCAAGTCTCGTGCCCAGATCATCAAATGCCAATCAATCTATTTGACAATGCAGGAACGAGGATCAACAATCAACTATCTTTCTCCAAAATAACTTTACAAGTTACACAGTGTTGCTCTAAGTAATAGATGTAATATTCTCCGGTGGGTTATAAATTGTCCATTTCAGACCAAGGGAAATCTCGGCATTACCCTGAAAGTAGTCACACTTTCCATCCATGAAGATGTAGTTGACCAGAATGACACTGAAGATGCTCGACCAGAGATGAATGTCACTGAACACGAGCACGAACCCAACATCCTGGGGGTAAAAAAGGGTTCAGACCAAGTCATGATTCAAAACGAGTGCACTGTGTGAATAAATCTATTAATAATTAACAATAACAGGGTTACTTACATAGAAGGCGTTGAAGAGTATGAGCAGTGGGATCTGTATCATGCACACCTGCACAGCAATGCAGCTGCCCACTTCAAGGCTGTGGACAAAAAAAATTTGAAAGTAGAACTTCATCTTTACAACGGCTCAGTTCGACCTACAGTATGTAAATGTGTATAGAATCTAATGCTTCCTTGGAAAATTTCAGCTGGTAACTTAAACTGATCCCACGACAGCAGAGTGCACTCATACCTCAGGCTGATATTGTTCTGCACTGCAAACAGCACCCCGTTGACGATCTCAGGAAGCTCCGGCACCATGGCCAACAACGTGACACCGATGAAGTACTACACCAGGCACAGGGACACTGAGGTGAGGCGGACAATTCATTCTCTTCATATCCAAGCACATCAGGTCCATTAAAACCCACATTTCGTTTTAACTCTTTTTGAAACCAGCCATTTGGATTCAGTTTATGAAAAAGGTAATCCAGGTTTTGAAGCTTAACTTGAAACAAGGGTCGTCATCTTCTGCTATACAGTCAAATCAACCAAGACCAGTGACATTTGGAATATAATTTCCCCATTAACATAAAGACTGTACTGAAGAACAATATTTTTTAGGTACTTGTACTTTATCTGAGTCTTTCCATTTTCACTTTTGTACCTTTACTTCAGTACAACTTTAAATGCAACAGGCTGAGGTTGTTATTTTAAGCTTCTGACACCATTATGGATCTGTTTTATGACCAGAAACACAGGTCTCATTCGAGGAGAAGTCTTACTCTGACATCGTGTGATATTGTTGAGTTGGTGCAGGAAAAAACGGTAGAAAGCAAGGGTCAGCAACCTTTACAATCAAAATGAGCCATTTTTAGCCCCCATCCCTCGCCAATAAACATCTGTCTGGAGCCACAGAACATATTTGTGTCTTCTAGTGAAGGCGACACAGCCTAAAAAGTCTAAATTAACCATGATCACTTGTGCTTATAAGGTAACTGAACTTTGCATTTCAAATTCAATAATGCCTTTATGAAATAAAAACTAGCCTACAATAAATAGAAAGAGTAGCAACAAATAACTATGTAGGCCTATTTTAGTCCTCCCTGTGTTTTTGAACATGTACAAAATAAAAGTAGCCTTCCTTGGTAATAAATAAAACATACAGTGGCAGCCTAGAGTTAAAAAGCTGAAGTAAAACATAAAAAAAACAAAAACATGCAGGACAGTTTTAATTTTAATTTGACCAAAGTCCATTTCAGTGCAAGTTAATTCCTTCTTCTTTTATCCTTAGCCACATACAACAATCCGCCCTCGGGCTCCAGCATAAAGCTTGTTATTGTTATCAGCTCAGGTGACAAGGTGTTGCCTTATCATGATGATGAAAAAGAAGAAGAATATATCCATTTCCATGTAAAATGTCAAAGCCACAGGGAGCCAATGCAGAGGCACATGATAGCTGCAGGCTGCAGACCCCTGACCTAGAGGCACTGCCGGTAACAATGTATCTCCAAAGTCACGGCTTTCAGTGGATAGAACTTTGACAGGCACAGGATCACACTGCAGCCGCGTCACAGCTGCCAGCCGAGGTGATCACCTGGACAAACTCCACCACTTTTGGTCACTATGATTATTTACACACCAAAACATGTAAATACAGAACCCAGATTTTATAATGACCAGAATTCACCTTTAAGTAAAATGTCTGGATACCTCTTCCACCACTATTCTTCATAGTTTTGAAGCGTTTTGAATACCTGGGAGATGGACGCATCCATCAGCAAGGGCTCGATGTTCTCCGTGCTGAGGTCAGCGCAGCAGGCCATCAACACCGTGGCGACGATCAGCACCCCGAGAGCCCTCCAGCGGGACCAGGCCACATGATGATGACCTCCTGGCAACAGACGCACCGTTAGCCTTTGTCGTTTACCATTTATGACTTACCTCACTGTTGACAAGCCCTTCTCTGCTCTCACATGCATCCAATCAAGTTTAAATCAGGGTTTTTGGGGACCTCTCCGTCACATGCTGAAGAGTTTTGACATGCACAGGCACAACTTTGCCTCGCATGCACAAACAGGTTAACACAGCAAGCAACAGGCAGTCCGTGCATCGCGGTTTCACGTTCCTTCAACCAAAAGATTACATGCATGCGACACACACACACCTGTTGCAACCACCTGGCTGGTGGTGACAATGCTGGCATTAATACACGAGTTGTCTGCAAGGAGTCGGCCAGTGGTGACCTCACCAGTCGGCCGGAACGTGCTGGTGCCCGCTTGTGCGTACTGACCGTGTGCATGGCCCCCTTGGCCATCGCTGATATGGATATCATAGATGTGGGAGTGGGTCTTCAGAGTGAAGATGAGGCCGATCAGGTACGCAGCGGGCAGCAGCACAGAGATTGTGTACACCAGAGGCCTGAAAAAAAAACAAGTTTTTAAATCAGAAAAGAGTTTGAACACCAAACCCCAGCAGATTATGATAAATGTGTGTGTAGCACCTGGACTTACTCAATTTGGGACAGAATTAAATGTTGGTCAGTTTGACTCTGTGAAAAGAACAAGGGGGAAAATTAAAATAAATCAAGGCTTTTTTTTTTTGTATATTTAACATGGGGACCTATTAAGAGTCAGTCTTCATGGTAAAAGTGTCAAGAATACAAACATCATGCAATAAAGCACTGCTGGTCCCTTGTCACTTCCAAGCGCAGACTAACTGGAATTTAAAAAGTGTTTCCAAAAGGTCAGTTATACTGCATGAAGCGATAAGTGAAGCAGCCCCACCGAGTCGTAGTGGCAGTCCTTGCAGACGAAGGGTACACTGCCATTTCCTGGACCGCTGGTGCAGCTTTCGCACACCAGATTACCGAAGATCTTCGAGAAGAGCGTGGGGGCAAACACACCTGGGGACGACATTCACAGCACGAGGGACAAGTTCAGTTTTATGACTCGGTTGGTGGAGTACAGCGGTGGTCAAAAATTTGAGAATTTTCCTGAAGACCCTCCTGAGATATATTGTTCACAAGAATGGTACAGAAAACCTCAAACCATATTTCCTCTGGCTAAGGCTGCTGCGGAGGCATAAAAGTTAATTACATGTGCATCCATACATACCTCCAATGGAGATGAAGAGCAAAGCTGAACTGACTCCGGCTGAACGACTGTTGAACCGCTGCTCTCTGTGTTTGATGCCCCCGATGATCATACAGATGCCCTGTGCAGTTGAACACAGACAGACAGATAGAACGAGGTTAGCGCATGCAAACTCTATAGACAGAATCATAATGCTGCACGTGCCCATTTCCCCCCCTCACAGGTATGAACAGTATGCAGCCGAGCAAGGTCCCGGTGAGCGCTGCTTTGACGATCTCTTCATAACACTTGGTGGCAGCCTTGTGTCCTCGCAGCAGCGCCGTGATGTAGAACGTCATCTCTGTGATGGAGCCGAACGTGGCGTTCACCACCGCTCCCACTGCGAAGTTACTCTGGGCGGAAATGCTGTGGGAACAAAAACAACAATTTGATGTACCGTCAGAGTTCATGAGGAGTTCACTGCCGCCCCTGTCCGTCCTTTCATTCACATTCATCTTTCGGCCAGTGAAAAACAAGCATTACCTGGCTATACCCATGCCAATGAAATACGACAGAGGAATGATGGAGGTGATGGCCGTGGCAAACTTGGTCTCTGCGCTGACGTAAGCGTGTTCATGGTCAACATAGCCAATAACCAAAGTGATTAATACCAGGGGAAGAAGGTCTGGAGGGAGCAGAGACTTAAGGAGAACAAATCGATGGCGCCTTCCTCAAAATCATAACTCCTTATGTTGTTTTCAAGACGTTCTTTCGTCGTGGCGTTCTTCGTACGAGCCCCTCACTTGAATCAAGTTAAATCCATCAACCCACAAAAGGATACTCAGAGCAAAAATGCTGATTCCTTGGACGGTGTATTTGTAGTAATACACATTGAAAGCTTGGTAACAGCATATGATGACTCTGCCCTCGCACACGTACGTCTGCAAGACAAGGAAAAAAATCACAGAAAAACCAATAAGTTACACATAGGGGGCATTTCTTTATTTGATTGCTGTACTAAAATCCACTGCCTCCAATAATCCATTCACGGTGCTGAAAGCGCGCAAGACAACATCCTGGTTACACTGGATGATCCACCACTGTCCATGTTTATGTTCCCATGAAAACCCCAACAGCTGGTGTGATCATGCACCCAAACATGTGGAGCACTTCAGATATGGTTTTGTCAGGGCTGATACTGATTTGATTGGCAATCAAAGAACCTGATAACTGAGATTCGGAATAACCACTGATGGAATGTAACTGAGCACAATTTAAAAGTGCTCTTCTTAAAACACACTGCAAATTCTGTAATCGTAAACCTAGGCCGACAATCGTTCCTTCACTCGTCTAGTCTTAAAAAACAAAAAAGAAAAAAAAGCCAAAACACATTTATAGCACATTTCAGAAAATGAGCGTGCACCTTCTCCAGTGTGTGAATCTGAACGTCCTCTGGTGCCATGAGGAGGACTTTGGTCATCGTGCGAGCATTCATCTTGGCTACAGGAATGGTGAAGACCGGCAGCCAGGAGAGCACGCAGGCGAGGCAGTGGACCACAACCAGGACAGGGTAACCCAGTAACAACCAAAGATAAGTGCTGATGCGACACTGCGGAGAAGGATACAGAATACTTAAGATCTTTCAGAATATTTATATAAAACGCTGCAAAACTTTCCTTGCACCATCCGATTCGGGTCATTCTGACTGTGTTACCCAGTGATGTGATGTTTTTGTAGCTGCGGGCTCTGGGACAGGGATCTCAACAGGTACCGGGGAGGACATCAGGAGGGGAGCGGAGTCCCTGGTATGGTCCTTACCGTCTTCACCGACATCTTCTTCAGGAATGACCTCGATCTTTGGAGGCCTCGCGATGGGTCTCCTAACTACATCACCGGCCTAAAGAATGTGGATATGACAACAGGATAAGAGGAATATTGACTTGCTGGTTGTAGCTATCGAGAATTAAAAAAGGTTCTTTATATCGTGTTACCTTTTCTAACGATCTCCCAAATGGCCAAATGAAGTACCAAGCCATCTTTAAGCAAAGTTTGCCTAAAAAGAGGGAAAGTGAAAGATGGCACTGTGTTCCTCATTCAGGCAAAACTATACTGTGAGTGATGCTGCTGTTTTAAAAAAAAACAAACCATAAGGGACGCCAAAGATTGTCAGACACATCACAGGACAAATGAGGAGGTAGATTAAAGATATCCACCATCCGAATAAAAATACGTAAAGTATATTCCCCAAAGTCAACACCGAGCCTGAAAGAGAGGAGAAATCACAAACACAGGTTATTGTTCCACTGTAAGTATTCAGGACCTCTTTAACTTCATTTGAGTAAAAGCATTATTTAAAAAAAGACCTTCTCGAGGCTTCACAACTGTAAGATCAGAGTAGAGCTCCTTGATGAGGTCTGATTGGTCCTCAATGGGCCTCTCCGTCACATGGGCCTTCCACTTCCTGAAGCCAAACTGGGAAAAAATAAATAAAAATGGATGATGTGTCGAACAAAGATACAGTGCTAAATAGCACAGACCCAGTGACTTTTACCATGACAGCTTTGAGTTAACGGTGCTAAATGTAGTCCGTGCGGGAAAATAACCTTCATGCCTCCCATCTCAAATCTCTTTCCCACAGTTTTAAGGCTCAATTTGAACCCAGGAGTGAGTTTAAAGGGACAGTTCACCAAGTTTTTTAAATATTGGCGGCTTTTCTCGAATATTATGCATAACACCTGACATGTGGAGCTCAGGGTACCAAAAAATACTTTAAAAAAAATAAAATAAAGTCAAGAGCGATGTCTCTTTCCAGAAAACATGACCTGGTTACTCAAGATAATCCCCTGGCCATGTAGTCAGCACTTTCGGTATTGCCGTGCTGAGATAAACATGCACCTACTCACAGGGCTGTAGCAAGGATTTTAGACATACTGAGGTCATGGGTCCTAGCATGGCTCGGGGGGTTTTGGGGGCCACTCACACTAAACCAATCAAGATGGATAAAAAGTACTATGGGTAAGAGGTTAAAAGGATGATTTATGGATGAACTGTTCCTTTAACTTTCCTTCTGTATTCTTGACTTTGGCTTAGACTGCCTTTTGGCACTTTGCTTGACGGGCAACACCTGTTCTTTCTTTCTCTTTCCTACCACACAGTGTTTAATGAATAATTCTTGCCAGAATCAACAGGCCTGCTGACCTGAAAGAGGTCTTGCAGAAGTCCCACATTCAAATGTTCTCACAATGCCTTGGTACGGATTAGGCACAGTGGAGCGTTTGGAGTTCGAGTGTCGTGACCCACCTTGTAGTTGTTGGCCTCCCTGTTCGCCTCCACCTCATTCTCAGCTCTGATTGTTGTCTTTGTGGTGCCTTCATGCCAGCCCTCTTCTCCAAACCGTGACGGAGTAGACCGGGCCCCTCGTGTGGGAGTTGACCGGGCGGACGTGCCGTGTCCCCCTGTGCAGGTGACAGCTTTGAGAAAACTTACACGCGGCGTGTGGGGGGGGGAACAAATGTGGCATCAACTGAACGTGTCGCTCACCTCTGTGGACGGTGAGGAAACATTTGGGCGTGTAGTGGCAGATGTGGTGGGAGGAGGCCTCTGGTGGGGGCGACTCCGCTGCGCCCAGCTCTGGATGCTGGGGGCCAACGCCGAGCCACTCATTCTGGGACTGTCGCCATGGTAACTGGGGATGCTGATCAGGCTCTACGTACCTCTCTGAGTCGGGAGAACAGGACATCAAGTAGAGGCACGCTGACCGATTGGGGGGTCTCATTACATTAAGGAGGTGTCGAGGTTGACTGATACCCAGGACCAACGCCCTCGGGCTGCCCCATGCACAAAGTGTGTGACTAACAAATACCTCATGAGCGTCACGCATATTGTCCCCCTCCCCTCTGCTGACTTGCTGTCAATGGCCACGACCGATCCCATTATCAATGCATTGCGACACAGATAGATAAGAAGACTCAGCAGACTGAGACATGCTTTGAAATGAAAAATAAAAGGCACGCTTGTTAAAGTCCATCTGCTTATGATGTTCCACATGGGGCTCTAAAACTCCATTTTAACTGTCACTCCATATGTGTGTTAAAAAATGTTCAGTAAAAGATTTAATGGTGCATTGAGAGAGACTTTTGGAGATGGAGGAACAATCAATGCCAGCTCATGTCCGATGAGGGAAGCCACCAAACTTCCATTCAGCAGCATAAAGTGGTGTTTGACTTTTAAACAATTATTCTTAGAACAAAAAAAAACAAAAAAAAGCCCTTCAGTGGAGCCTGAAAGCCAGACAGGAACTCATTTTCAAACTCAAGCTGTGATTGGAGGAAAGTTTGGCCGCGCAGGTGACTTTGATGGACGCGTTTGACACGAGGTTAAATGAACAACAAGCCATGAAAAAATACAAAATAAAAAAAAAAAATACAAACAAACGAAATGCAGTCAGGTCAGTCTTCTAAACAAGCAGAGTTGAGGTGTACGCGGAGGTCATGGCGGTGGTGTGGTCTCACCTGAAGAGTCAGCCGCGGATCTCCTCCGCAGGTTCTCCACATCACCTGGGATCAGCGAGGACTTCTTGTGCGACATTGTGTGTGTTTGCTCCCAAAGAGACGCTGCTGTCTCATCTGTGCGCCTCTTTATCGAGTCTGCCGGGCTCTCACTGTAGGCTGTCCGACTCCATACAAAGACAGAGAGGGGAGGTAGAGGAGGAGGGGGAGGAGGGTACATACACACGCTGCTGGGTGTAGGGTTTGAAGATATCCAACATCAGCGCCCCCCAGTGGTAGAACCAGGGAAGAGAGTGATGCAGCTGCGCATGATGCTCAAGCTTTGGCCCCAGTTCTTGGCTTGCATTTACTTCCATCACAGCTAACCATCAGAATCCCCCCCCCCCCCCCCCCCCAATAAAACTGGAAAAGTCACAACTGTTTGTTAATAAAAATGACTGTTAATCCAATTCTCAAGTTGCATTAAAAAAAGTTCAAGTTATTTTCACACATCCAACCTTAAAGTCCTTAGAATGTTACCTACTCCCTCTCCCTTGTCGAAGAGATGTCTCAAGATGTCTCCTACATCCCTGTAAAATCCATCAATTCAGCGTTTCTGCACTGCAGCCTTCAAGTTTCCATGTCACACTTATAATGTTACTAATATTAACACAAATATGAATGTTGGAACAGGATTGCTGATCCATTATTGTGAGAAAAAAAACCTGAAAAAAACCTCCAAATAACTTAAAAAGGCTCCTTATAGTGTCTCCCGTGCAATCCAAGTCTCCAGGAACTCCCAGATTGATTAGAAAAGATGTTATCTACACCTTTAATGGAAGGTCGAGCTTGTGCATGCTTTCAATTTAGCGGCGACAGTGAAGATTTCAGCTTTAAAAAGGGCACTAATACGTTGACTACATTTTTGTTTTTGGGTGAACTTACCCTTTAATGTAAAAACAGTCTTCTAGTGTCAAACTCAGCTCACACGGTCTGTCATTGAACACAGCGAAGCTCAAACATTCAGCTGTAGGAACATATTTGACCGGAGGGGGACTTTAGAGAGTTTTGGGTTCATGTTACACCAACTGAATGAAAGGATTTGTTTGTTTTAGTAAAAAGAAGCACAACTCAGGAAACAGATTTAAACCTTTTTCATCGTTCAGCTGACAGAGCACAGTGCAGCTGAACGAGCCTCTGTGATATTTCCAAAGATCAGACACTTAGCTCTGAATGTAATAGTAACACTCTAGAGGCAAAACTGTATCTAGTGGGTGAAAATATGACCAAACAATCACACGGCAAAGTGTAGGGTTACTTTTATTTACACATGAAAACACAAAAAGTACAGCTGCACAGTCAGAGTGACAGTAATCTTTTCTTTGTACACAGTTGGGAGACTAGACACAGAAAGCAACACAGGACCAGCCGGCAGGCCGACACCTTTTAGACAGCTCACAAAAAAACAGAACGTATTACTTTCCGAGGCATAAAGAGCGAAAGTCTAAAGTATTCCTCATTTAATGTTTTTAATAATCTTTGAACATAAACTTTTTCGGGGTGGACATCGGCTATGCTTTTATTTTTGCTGCCAGACTCACTACATTGACGAATTCATAGCAGTGCGGTAACTAATAACAACATAAATAATTCTCTATCATACACATCTCACATGAATTACATTAGACGGGGTAATTCATATCGGCTATGTGTCGCTCTATCACAGTCTGCTTCAGCATCGTTCCTCCATACTGAGTGTAACACGGCAACGCCGGGTGAGATTTTGGTTACAGCACAAGTACAGTGAAAACTTTTTTTTATAGCGCAGTTGACTCTTCCCTTTTTTATTTATCATATCAGCAGAGCAATCAAGTGACTTGATATATAAATCTGTACAAATAATACCCTTAGTGAGAACTCTATGGACAACCTATATACAGTACACACATGTAGAAAGAGAGAGAGAGAGGGTGAAAAATAGATGCATTCAGGTAAAAAGTGACTTCTAAGCCCACTGTGGTGTTAAAATACATCATGAAGACGACCTTAAACTGGACTGAAGAGAGGAGGACACACATATGAAGCCCAGTTTAGATTGAATATGTACAACGGATACACAAAAGCAGAAACACTGCTGTAAAAAAATAACACTTTTAAAAATAATTGTACAAGATGAAACGTTGTTCTGAAAGCATACAGAGAGAACTTGTTATGGACATTTAATTTCAGTATTCTTCTCCGAAAAAACAATAAGCTATCTGTGGGTGTATCGAATCATGTATTTTTAGCCCAGTCAGCTCTGATTGGTCTCACAGGACTGAGCAGGCACCGCCCACCGTGTTTCCAACATGAGCTCTGCGGGGGTTTTTGCAACCGTGTCTATGCTGGGGGGCATGGCCTGTATAGTTGTGACATCAGAACATTACGGAAGTCGTGGCCGCTTTGCATTGCTCCACGGATTCAACATTTACTTTCCTTTTCTTTGCTTTATAATAAAATAAATCTGGAAATCTACGATATGGGAGCTTTGAAACAAAATGGCGTGTACAAATTGAACCATTTCTTTTAGTACTTCCTGGTTCGTAGATCCTTAAGGCAACCTCTCAAAACCACTTTAGCAATATTTTCTGTGATATTAGTATTACTAGGGCAAGGGAGATAATGGTTAGTACCTCTAATTAGCTGTACATAAACACAAGTTATTAATGGCTAAATAGTAGGGAGACAGAAATGGAGCCTGCAGAACATTTAAATGTCACATTAAAGAAGACCCGGGTTAAACATTTTTGCAAGTAGCCCGTACAATTCTTTTTTTTTTTTTTCTCTTTAAACTGTGTGGTCTTCTGTATGATTCAGGCTGACAAAAGCAGACAATCCAAGATTAAGAATATAACATTTTTCAACTGCCAAAATAAAGTTGACAGGCAGTAGGTAATTCATCAATGACACCGTGACTTATCCTGCCGCGTTTAAAAGTTCAATATTGTCACAAACAGGGCTGAATGAAGGCGGGGGGGGGGGCTTCAGAATAAAAGACATCGGTTTCAAGCCATATAAAGTTTAGCTGCCTCATTTGTCTTGTCATCACCGAGTTGCCTTTGAAATTTCTCACTGGACACAAATAAAGAATAAAAAAATATTTTTCATTAACTTATTCACAACATATTTTTATTCACTTTATCCCTTTTGCTTTTTGTAAAAACATCAAAAGAAAGAAAAAACTTAAAAAAAAAAAAAACTCACCAGCTTAGTTCCATCTTGTCCTCTGGGTGTTGGAAATGAGGTGCACTTGAGTAAGATTTTTGAAAGTTTCCAGCACTTTTTGTAGCTTACTGTCTGTGTACCACAAAGCAATAAATCGGAGATATGCTCTTAGAAGTCAGAGTCGGCATCCATGAGCTCTGCTTCCATTAAGTTGGTCCTGGAGTGCACAGGTCCATAGTTAGCCCTTCGTGCTGCCGGTACCCGAGCCACGTGGGCCATCCTCTCTGACAGCCCCTCCGTCTCCCCGGGGTAGCGGGAAGAACCACGTGGCTGCCAGGTGGAGGCTGTGGGAGGGCAGCGTGGGCCGAGACCCAGATCCTCCGGGCGGTCGCTGTGGGTAAGATGGTCAGAGAGCAGGCTGCGGCCGTAGCTGTTCCAACTGCTCTGGTATTGTGGGTAGGGACATCTCTCCTCGCATGAGGGTTGGAAATCTGGGAAGGACCCTGGCAGGACATCCTCCTCCAGCTGCAGCTGTTGCCTCTGCTGTTCCCGCAGATTGGCGACCAGACTCGGGTGGCACGGCAGTTTGGGCAGGCGAGGCACTGAGCTGCGACCAAACTCGCGCTGGTGATACGCCTGGTGGTCCATAGCCTCCTCCACCGGACGCACCTCCTTCTTCCTCTTCTTCTTCTTCTTTTTCCTCTTTATCATCTCCGGTGAAATCTCCGCCTCGACCATCCACAGCCTGTTCCTCTCCTCTGGGGGCGGCACTGGGAAAAAAACGACAGCAACATATTTGGCGATTCTTCCAAGAGAGGAAAAAAAGAACAAAAAAGCCAACCTGCAGCAGAAGGTGTGAGTTCTCACCTGGTGTACCAGTAGGAGTAACAGAGATGTCCTGAGGCAGGATGGCCCCTCGCCTGGCCACCATCTTAGTCACATGCTGCGCCCAAGCTGACGACACGTCATTCGATGGCTCATTGAGGTCAAAATTGATGCCAGCTACGAAGACAAAACCCACAAAAACTCTCAATTTAGGGACAACTAAGGACAACTTTAAATCCAACATACTGTTAGCGGCTCCCCCGCGGTGCCTCTGCAGCTCTGAACTGCTCCAAGCTAAACAAGCACCGCAGCCACAGCGGCCTCACAGCTTACACGAGCAGAGGAATGTGTCATTCAGTTCTTAGCTATAGACATAACAGTTGTGTAGCCTCTGCGCCACAAAAAAGCAAACGGAACATTTTTTTCAAGCTGAATCTGGAGGAGAAATAACACGCGGCGGTTCACAAGAAGAGTATAGCATTATATCAGCACACATGGCGCCATCTTTGACGTGAAGCTCAGAGAGTCGGTGACCACAAAGTACAAAAAAAAACTGAGTACATCACCGACCTATAGCGGCATCCATCCATGCACAGTTTCAGATTTTATGTGCCCACGTTCAGATGCCTACCCAACACTACTGTTTAAGAAACCAAATTGCAAAACTGAACCTTATCATCCGTCCAGAAGCCTCAAAGATTAGTATTAGTAAGTTTATGTATTTTTGGTGAAGCAACCTTTTACTGTGGGGGCAAACAGGGAGGATTCTATGAATAATATGCATGCATTAGACCGACTAACACGAGGATGACCTTTACTTTCAACAACAGAAATGAGACACCTTGCATTTTCACTTATGTGCCACAAGGTGGAGGCACGCAAACATCTCCACACATGGCCTCCAAAGTTTCATTCCTCACTCCAAATAGCCAAACACCTGAGCAAACGCTTTCGCCAGAATGATCTGAATTCATTTAAAAGGTATACTATGGAGGATTTGTCCGTTGTCGTTTGCAAACACACAGTTTTAAGGTGCTGTAATCCATTCTTACAGCTGATTGTTTAGTCGTCCAATACCAAATTCTTCTGGTTGACTAGCCACTAACCCAATCTGATGACCTGTAATAGATTTAACAAAACAACTATCTTTGTAACTAAGTAAGAAAGTTAAGTACTTTTAAATAAGAAAATACAGGAAAAGAATAGTTTCACTGCAGTTACAGACACCGCCACACACTAGTGGGTCCTCAGTGATGATTGATTTTGACTGGATCCATGTGTTGTGTTTAGTGAAAATACTGCATAGTTCATAGCATTCACTGACGTACTCACCCACTGGTCCATCATGGGACACGGTGTGCATGCTGAAGGACATTTCCTTCTCCGGGTCCTTGTGAAGCTCCTTCCTCATCGCGAACGCCTTGGCGATCATCTTGCTCTTCTTGATCCTCTTGGGCTCGTCGTCACTGCGGCCGATGATCCTGACACAGGAACAAAAGGCACGTTAAGAAAGAGAGACCACAGGCAGAAAGAATACCTGATAGCATGAAAGGCTGTAATATGAGAACATGAATCAGGCGGTTAGAAAGATGGACAGGCATGTGACCTTGCGCAAGATGCAGATCTCGTACGCATTCGTCATTTCACTCTGGATGAGACGTAAGCCCGAACTGAAAACAGTCATTCCTGGAATTGCTGTTTTTTTTTTGTTTCAAGGCAGGAAGGAAACTAATTCCAGCAAGTGAAAATCCAAGTCACAGTAAGCCCCCGTGAGAGCTGTTACAAAACCAGGGATTAACACAGCGAACCTAAATGCACACACTGGAGACGCACAGCAAGAATTTGAGGGAATCTATGCCCCCGTACTTTGAAATCTGGGAAAAGGAAAATCCACATTTTCAAAGTAAGATTCAAGCAGTTTTCAAGCACTTCCAAGGGAGACAAACTACAGATTTCCAAACTCTTGAGGCCTTCTATCATCACATCTAAAAAAAAAACTACTTACTAGCTGTTCATTTAACTTTGACTGTATGTTCTGATCACAATTGTAAAATTCTAATTCAAACACAACTGCTCGTTTTATTTGAAATATCAAAAGATTCTTGCTTCACACGAGTGACAGTGCAGATGAGGCACCAGATGATGAAGCATTTTTCCAGGACTACACTTGTAATTCAAGCATATCCCTAACCTTAAAAACTTGACGGTTACTCAAGACTCTGTAAGAACCCTGCTCTGTTTGGTTTGTGTGCGAAGAAATTAGACATCCAATGTGACCACAAACATAACAACTGACAGAAAACACAAACTCCGGGATCGTATGTTTTAAGAGGTACGACCGTGACCACAGAGGACTGTCTGTTGTTTGCTTACTTGCACCAGGTCCGTTTCCAGATGAGGATGGTGGCCTTGGTCCAGACCCAAGTGCTCATGGCGATTCCCGTCCCAAACATGGAGAACAGGTTGATCTTCTCCACCATCAGGCTGGGCCGGTTCTTGATGGTGCACTCTGGGATCGGCTTGTTGGTCTGGGAGGCGATCGTCACGTTGGCTTCGCACCTGTTGAGAACACGATGAGATGATTCATCTCCAGGCCGCATGCGCCTCGGAATACTTTTCTAGCGACTAAGGTACATGCAAAAGCGGAATCCTGTAAATAAGAGTCTTTTTTACATGTCGGGGCAGGAGAGAGCGGTTTACATATTTGAGGCTAAATTAATTCCAATCCAGCCAGTGTCAACAGTGTGAGGGAATAGCGCTGCATTCACCGCTGCGAGCTGAGCGGTTGAGCAGCGGTTTGGAGTCTCAACAGCATCAGTTTGTGGATTTCTGTGTGGAAGATTTAGCTTCAAGCAGCCCCGACGCAGGCAGGTGTAAAACCTCCGCCGCAGAGTGCGCGATCAACAAAAGAGCAGCAGACTCTGACACCTGAGGAGGACAGACGCTAAGAACTCACAGAACATATTCTCTGAAGCTCCTCTCCCACTCAGCCTGGTTGAAGAAGTCGTAGAAGTGGCAGCCGAAGGTGATGAACACGAAGCCGAAAGCGAGGAATCCGAATATGCCTGACGAGGGGAAAGAGAGAGACAAATGATCACTCATGTCCCTGACAACCTCTGGAGTCTCATTTGGCCACTTATTAGCATGTTGATACATGTTAAAGAGGGAACCGGAAGTGACAAATAAGCTAACTTGTGTCTATGTTTTAAGTATTCAGCTCTCTGTTACCATCCTTGCAAATGTAACAGCCAGGATTAAGCATTTACCAAAAGCTTACAGACCTTTATATGAAGCCTGTGTGCCCAAATAAACAGGCTGCCACATCTCTAAGCATTCAATTTCTTCACTTTAACCCCGACCCAGATCACAGCTCTGATCACAAACAGGAGGGCTTTCACCCGCGTGCTGTTTCTCACGTCTACAACGCGCTGCGAAGTGGCAACGAGACGGGAGAACGTACCAAGTCTCAGCATCGTCTCGTTGATTTTGCTGGCTGCTTTCTCGCTCAGGAGTCCCGGGTGGTTACTCTTGATCGAAAACAGAGTCATGACGCCTGAGGAAGAGAAATGTGAAGCACTGGTCACAAAGCCTGAAAGATTTGGATAGAAGAGAAAGAACTGTTTTTTTAAGTCACTCACCCCGAATCAGGAAGTAGCCACCGACGACAAGCACCACTCCGATGGGGGCGAGCACGAACCCAGCCCGGTACTTGTAGTTTTTGTAGCCCACAAAACAGATCCCGCTCACCGAGTCTCCGTCCACCTGTGGACCACCACGATGAATAAGTGACAAAATAAAAAAAAAAGGACTCATCTTTTCCCACGACTCGAAAACAAGTGTTGTGAGGGTTTACCTCTGCGATAGCCAGGATGGCCACGGTGAGGATGAAGGGGATGGACCAGGTGACCATGTGGAAGTAGGAGGTTCTGCCTGACAGCGGCTGGTGGGTGGTGCCCAGAGCTTTAAAGGACGTGTGCCAGGCGTAGGTCAGCATGACGAACCAGATCACGCCCGACATCAGGGAGTAGTACACGATGATGAAGATGGTGACACACGAGAGCGTCTCTGAAGACCTGTGAAGAACAGACGACATAAAGTGAATTATTATTATTTTTCTTGATTACATCCTAATCTAATCTCATGGCTGATTGGTCGCAGACGTACGAGGGCTCCCCGAGTCGCATGGTGTTGTCGCTCTTGCACACGATCTCGTCGCGGGCCCCGTCCAGGAACTGGGCCAGCCAGCCGATGCTGCCCACAAAGAAGCAGGCGTTGATGTAGAAGAGAATGACGGCTGGGTAGCGGTTGGAGTTCTTCCAGTCGGCAAGAAACGTGGCCTGAATCGGAGGGACATTTTCAAAGTCAGAGGACGGTTGGAAAGAGATACACAGAATAGGGATAGAAGATCACAGTCGCGTCTCACCAGGGTGAAGAAGGTGCAGAGGAGGGTGATGGTGCCGAAGTAAGCGATGTAGGCGTGCATGTCGTCGTGCTCCTCCTCGGTGAACAGAGGGTTGTCGCACTGGATCCCGCAGCCCTCCACGTCCTTGTACCAACTTGACTGGATGTCCGTCTTCACCAGGGGAGCTTCACACTGGCCCGATGTGTTGAACTTGAGCTTCTGCACCTCATTCTGCACACGGAGGAGACGGCGAGGGCAAAGGTGAGCTTCTAATTCAACATTACTATGATATCAGTGGAGAAAAAGTTTCTGGAAGTCTTTTAAAAACATCAAGGCGGCTGCTCTCAAGCTGGCCCTGACCTCTGACCTGAAGTGAAAATGACAGCGTGTAACACTGAAGCTTACCGAACAGCCAACAGGGAACTGGTCACATTTGAGGAAGTTGGGCCAGCCTCTCTCCTGGTCCACGATGCTACACGGCCGACGCGTCGCCAAACACAGGCTCTGGCTGGGCAGCTCCACTTTACCGTTCTCACATTTGGGCATGTAGACGGCACAGAGCAGCGGCTGGATGACCGACCAACAGCGAGGAGCGTTCCTCAAACCTAGGAGAGAAAAACAATCTTAGAGCGGGCTGAAACTTTGACATTACACATGAGAAATGTACAGCAAGACATGCTAATTGCTGTTTTAATGGATTTACTATTAATTATCCAAAGCTGGAAGGTGGAGCAAGGGACAGGATTGATCATAGATCAGTTGCTTTGACAAACTATTTAGAGCTGCAAAATGTATTTTTATTATCAACTGATAGGTCAATAAAAAGGGAATTATTTGGCAACCATTTGAACTGATTAATTGTTTCAGTCATTTTACAAGCGAAAACATCAAAATTGTGCTGGTTTCAGCATCTTATATGTCAGGATGTCCTGCTTTTCTTTGTCATTTATGACAGTAAATGAAGAGTCTTTGGGTTTTGACTGTTGGTTAAACAAAAGAAGCAACTTGAAGATGTCATTTTGGGCTCTTGGAATTTGTTACAAGCATTTTTCACAAGTTTTACCCCCGCTGAGGATGTTGTGTTTTTGCCTGTGATTGTAGGTTTGTTGGTTGGTTTGTCAGCAGGATTACACAAAAACTACATAACATATCCCCACAAAAACTGGAGATCGAGAGTGGCTCCCTGCCACATATCCAGGAATTGTATTTATCTTTCTTGAATACTGCGACATAGTGCTTTTTTTCTCTCGCTGTTTCTGTTAATTTCTCAGGGAATAATGTATGGATTTTGATGAAAACAATCAAGTACATATATTAAGGTGGCTGGTATCTACGAATGAGTACAGATTTGATCCAGATAAAAATCTGGTTCTAACAGACCTGAATATGCTTAATTTGATATCGGATTAGAGTAGAATTGGCAGATTAATTGATAATGAAAATAATCAGTCACTTTTCAGCCACTGAAAGGAAACTTGATCAACAACTAGTAATAAAAATGTTATTGCTATCACATTTTATGGACAAAGTGATTAATCCAAAAATGATCCAGCAGGTTAATTGATGTCGAAAATAAGGGCAGTTTCCGGCATATTTTGAATGCCATTTTTTATTTTGAGTGTGTTCCTGATAAAGCGCGTTCTTGTGAAATCTCATGAAATATGAAAAAGCACCTGTAAGGAGTCCAGCTGTGATACACCGGGACACTTTGTATCAGTAGAGAGCAACAACAACATAGGACACAATTTGGCTGACACGGTCAAAAGCATATTTAAACCTAAACAAAACAAAAATAATCATAATTCTCAGGAGCACAGGAGCCACAATTTACCATACCCAAGATACAAATAGGACTCATTTGGGGTTATTTAGGAGCACTTGACACCTGTGAGGGACTGTCTGGGGTCTGGCAGCTCATTAGTGTTTGCTTATGAATGTGAAAGTCCTCAAACAGATCATCTAGAAACCTTTCATCAGCCAGACTCCACTATTGTTTCCTCTCTCACACCTGTGAGTGACTCCCATTGTTGCCTTTAATGGCTTTTAACCCTTCATTTCCTGTTGAGGGGGGGGGGGGGGGGGGGGGGGGGGGGTCTCTGCCTCCCTTTGACACACCAATTAACATTATTATCACCTGGTAAACAACGCTGAATATTTCTGTGTAATGATTAGAACAAGAATTTTTTTTAATCAATCAAATTGGCCCCACTTTATTACGTGTTAATGCGTGTATTTATTGTTTAATTCCTACAAAATAAAAGCACGAAAGCCAAAATATAACAAGCTTGTTACAAAATCCACATAATGGAGTCAATATAGATGTTAAGTGAAATTCTACTTCTTAATTATCACTTTTGAATATTGTAAGCCATCTTTATATTCATAATAACCACATGATAACCATTTTGGGGCACCTAGACTCCAACAAATGGGATTTATTATACATTTACTGTCAACCACTGTTTGCTTATTTACCTACAAGATGATCATCATTCTATAGGCTCCAAAATGAGACATTAAAACTCACCAGACCACATGGTCAGCTTCTCATAAGCCTCCTCTTGGGTGCTGGAGTCCTCCGCCAGGACCAGAGAAGTGTGCGTGTAAGGCAAAGGCGATCCCAGGCATGTGTTGTACTTCAGGGCCTCGCAAGTTGTGGTTTTCTTGCATTTGTCCTCAAATATCGTGCCGTTCGGGGACAACACGGCCCCGGAGCCCGAGAGCCAGGCAGCCCAGACGCAAAGCATCCCGTAAAATCCAACAATGGGGCTCCGAGCCTGGGAAGACATCTTGTTGGGGGGGAGAGAGGAGATTCAAACCGTGCGCTAAAAAACAAAACAAAACAAAGTGAGATTCCTCCTGAATCCTCGGCGCTTTTTCATTCACTTCCCCCTGAATCCGCACACGAAGTCCTCAGAATAAGTTTCCCAACGCGCCATGTCGAGGAGGAAAATCTGCGGAGCGCGTCAAACTTTTCTCGCAGTCCTCCCAAACTTTTTTTATCCTGCACTTCTCGTCCGATCCTCGCTGCTGGATCCTCCGGAATTCCTTCATTCTCCAAAAACCCGGCAGCTCCAAGAAAGTAAAAAAAAACCCAAAACAAAACAAAAAACACACACCGCCTTCAGCTCTGGAGAAAACGCATCATCTACTTATGAAACAAACAACAAACGCTAGAATAGATTTCATTTGGAGCATTTTTTTTTTTAGGGCTGGGTATGAAAAACGCCGTGGAAGTAGTAGATTTCGCCCTCCCCCCACTTCCAAAAAAAAAAAAAAAAAAAAACTTGCCATGAAAAAGTCTGGATCTCTGTAATAGGATCTCCAGCTCTGACGCACCACCCCCTTTTCCACAGCCCCCCCTTTATTTACATGCAGGCAGAAAAAATAAGATGATCAGTTATCCCAAATCTCTCTGCGCGTCCCGAGGAGGGTGTTTTTTTCTCCCTGGTGAAGCTGAAGTCTGATCACAGCTCAGTGCTGTGTTCATGAGCTGCTGGTTGTGTGAGTGTGTGTGTGTGTGTTTTGTCTCTGGTATGCACATGGTGGGGGAGAGCCAGAGCAACAAAACCTCCCCTCCCATCCCCCCTTCTGCAAGTGGAAGAATGTGCCTTATGGCAGGCCTTCTCCAAAAAAAGCTCTCATCTCAAGGACCCCAAAAACAACACGGAGCCTCCACCTGACAAGAGGGTGTGGGTAGTGTGTGTGTGTGTGTGTGTGTAGTGTTTGGTGATCAGACACCTGTGTGATCGTGTGAACGTGTCTCACAGCTTTTATTTACGAATCCCCTGAAAGACCTCAAGGCCTTTCACTCATTATTGATCGACTAAAGCGATGTGCATGTGCTTTAATACAGCCGGCATCAACAGACATGTATTTAAAATGTAAGTGGACTTTCAGTGAGGTGGTGCTGATGCTGCTTTATGAGCTTCTCACCATCACATTGAATAGTGTGAGGACTTAAATGCAACAGCTGCACAAGAAACGAGTAGACGGATAGAAAAGTACAGGAGTGTGACTTAAATAAATAGAAATAAATGAAGAGATGACATTAAAGAGCAATGTGCATTGAATAAATACAATAGCATGTATATGTGTGTTACATAATAGGCACAGTGATGGAGGAAAGCATTAGACCTAGACTGAGTTAACCATACTTCAAAATATCGATCAGGTCACAGGTCAAATTACATGAATAAAATCCATCTCCTGTGATTAATCTCTCGTCCCACAAACTACTGAGTGCACCTTCAAGTAAAAGGATGTCGATATAGTCAAGAAAATGTAGTTTAATGATTAAAAGTAAACGTTTTCAATACGATGAAACGTCCCCCGTCACTGTCACTCTACTACATATATTATATCATTAGATTATTATTGCTCATGCATCAGTGTAACGCCGGATTTTACTGTTGTAGTTGTTTGAGGAACTGTTTTGTGTAAGAATGTAACTACTTGTTATTTTCATTATGGTTTAATCCGATGATTATGCTCTTGATTGATTGTTGGGTTTGTAAAAAACATAAAGAAAAAGTGACACCTTCACTGTGTTTGTTTTGTTTAACCGAAAGTCCAAAACCTCAAATTACTACTACTACTACAAAAAAAATACACTAAACATTTTTAATAATTAAAAGGAAAAGCAGCTAAATGTGCCTCTGTGAATGAATTAGATGAGTATCAAAATAGTTGATCAGTTGATCTTCAGTCAGTCAACTTAATGATCAATCAACAAACCATGCAAGCTTGCAACAAGCTGTTGGATAGTTTAATATATAACAAAACATCATGTTTGATATACTCCTCAGAAATCTTAATTGAAGTAACTAGTGGGTAAAAAGAAAATGACCTCTAATTTGTATTTAAATACAGTGCTTGACTAAATGTATTGGGTTATATTCCACCTTTCTTATAAGTACTAATAGATACAACACATATGTACACAACGTTATATAAATAGGTTATGTGGGCAGTGACAATAAGACAGTAATGAGACAATAATGATGAGATATCATTAAACAACACCATGTTATAAACAGACAACTTACAGATACTGAACATGTGGGCTCATCTGCTGACAAATCTAGCTCAATGAACATCTGACTGTGAAGGATCACATCAGACATCAGACATGATTTGTTCACATTTGTAATTTGTTTCCTGTATATAAGTGCCTGTTTGGGTTGAAAGTACAGCAGTAAGAGGGCAGTTCTGAGGAAATACAGTTGGTTGTTGAGTTCCCAGGGTTGGTGTACAAACGACTGAGTCCATATCTGGCGACAGGGGAATGAGGCTCGACAAGCAGCCATCTTTTCTTCGGAATCACTTGAGATCATGACGGTCAGAACTGTGCAAGCGTTGCAAGAAGTTTTGTGTAGCTGTTGTATGGCAGCAGTGTGTCAGTGTGTGGGAGCGAGGCAGCGGAGGGACGCAGTTAATAACTCAAAACTGCATTAAATCCTCCGGAAGTTCCATAATGGACTGGACTTCCTCTCGTGGTTGCAGGAAACTAAAAGAAAAAAAACAAAAAAACAACTGCTACACAACACACAAGTAACACATATTGCTTTGAGCCGTTTTATTTGAGTTTATCTGAATGTCCCCTGTCGCTTAAGAGAAATTTCAAACTGGTTAAATCCTCGAGCGCGGTGCCGTTGTTACCGCATTAATTGGACGGTGCACTTGTGGTATTTGCACGGCTGCAGATGCTTTGTTTCTCCCCTGGTGTCCTGAGAGTAAATCTGGGTTAGCTCTGCTCCCTCCCTCCCCTCTCCCTCCCTCCCTCCCCTCTCTCTGTCTGGGCCTCCTTGAAATCCACAGCAACATGGCCGCCTGAGTGAGTCAGAGGCAGAAAAAAAAAAAAAAAAAAACCCAGGAGGGACCACACACAGTGTCCCGGAGCCCAGGCCAACACACACTCACTCACTCTCACTCACACACACACACACACACACACACACTCATACCAAAACACAGCCACCATCACGGGAGCCGTACGCTGCTGTTACAACTGTCGCTTTCTCATTACACTCGGCTGCTTTTTTTTTTTTTTTTTTTTACTTAATTACAACATGTCACACCTCTGCCATCCGTCCCAGATGTTTTTCTCACTCCCTCAGTGGCCGTCAGATTGATCGGTGACATTTTTGCCGAGGGGGAAAATCCCAGCGAGGGGAGTAACTGCAGCTTTAAACTAACATCCAAATGTCATGTTTAGATTGTGGACTTGCGTCAAAAGGCTGTTAAACATGCAGGACTGTTTTCGGGCTCCTGAAGATTACAGGCGTCGGGTTTCAGGCTGGGAATGTTCTCAGAAAGAACTCAGGGGTTTTTTGCGCTCGAGCCGGATCGTGCCTCTCTTGACAGAAGGTGGAGAATGAAATGGCAGCTTTGCTCAGATTGATTTGCCCCAGAGTCACTCCCATGCAAAGAAATTCCAAACAGACACTCGCTGACATGACTTTCAGACACACAAAGCCTCAGACAAAAGCAGTTAATTACAGCTACACTCTCCTTGCGCTGTCAGAGCAGGTCAGGTTTAAGTTGTTACCATATCAAGACAACGGACAGCGTTTCAGTCCTTTGTAAATCAGACTTTTTTTTTCCACAGTCGCAGAACCTCAACCGCCGCCTGGTCACAAAACACAAACTTGGCCCTTCGACACGACAACACTGCAGCACCTCAGGCATTCACACAACTGCTTTCTTTAGTGGCAAACTGGGAATTTCCCTCTCTCCTTTTTTTTATTTGGGTTGCAAATAACTACAAAAAAAGAATGACAAAGAGAGCGGTGAGGACTGGATTCGAATGATGCGCACAGGATTGGGAACCCGTCAGCCACAACACATGCGAGAAAGGAATACACGGCCTTTGTGGCTTGGCATACATTAACATGAAACACATGCACCGCGCGGCCATGTTGGCAGCTAAAACCGAGAGGAGGAAATGACATCATGTACAGTGTGAGGTCTCGGCAGGACAACCAGGCTGCCCAGCATGGCCGTGTTACCATGGAGACCGCGGGTGCAAACATTACCTTTACAGTTGATTGTCAAGTGAAAACTCCTGCAACCATCATGTAAACAAGATTTATTACGCTCTCACTCTGTTTCTCTTTTGTAACAGGGTCCAGTGGTAAATCATTTTTTTCAAAACTACATCCCATCATGCTTTATCTTTAGGAATGTATCGAGCAGGCTGACCTTTCTGTATGACAAGTTAACTACAGAGTGAAAACAGGCGTATTTTAAGGGTACGCATGTCAGTTGTGATAAATGTCAGGTGCATCTCGCAGGCGATGGCGGCCATGAGCAGCATCCCTGAGTATGCATTAAGACTTTCTTTCTGACATTCTCTTTGACTCTGACGTTTTAAAACATCTACAAAATGCTAAAAAAAAAATGAAATTCAGTCAGTTAATTAATATTTACAGTAACGTGGATCCTGCTGGAACAAAAAAAATACATTGATATGTATTAACACTCCTATTTGGCATCTTTGACATAAAAGAAATGATTTTTAAAAAAGGCTGATGTAAAGGTCAGTGATCCCCTCAATGTAAGCCCGAGCACCCAGCACGCCTCTGTTTAGTTTGGTAAATTCAAGCATGGTCTTCGTCCAGTAGGTGGCGACAGAGTCCCGTTCCTCGATCAGTTTCCTCCCTGTGTCCTGACTCCCCTCTCAAAGAACATCAGTGGTTTCACTTAACACTCGCGTTGTGTTTCTAAGTCGAGAGCAACGAAGAAGAAGCCTCAATCCAGGCAGAGATGAAAGATGTTTGTATGTGTGATACAGAGTGCTGGCAAAGACGCCTGCCGGTGGCACCAAGTTTCTGGTGCCGTTCAGGAGAATCTGGTGTGATCTGGCCCGGGTCATCTCCAGGGGTCGGAGCGGTGCTTGAGGTTGTAGTTCTGGAGCTCGATCTGGTCTTTGATCTGGTTGATCAGAATCTGAGACAGGAGGATGCCAACCAGCTGCAGGAGACAAAACAGATGGCTCAGCAGCTGGGCATGTCAAGTCTCTGCTCCAGAGGGGGAGACACTGCAGGGGGAAACATTTTGTAATGCCTCATTTTCATATCCCACCTGTGGTATGGCCAGTCCCAGGGCGATGCCTCCCAGCAGGAACAGGTTACTGTGGATCCAGTCCACCAGTTTGTCTATGCAGCCGTTGGTGTGGATGAACTCTACAGCCTTAGTGTACTCCAACTCCTGCATACCTTGTCCACACATGGTGTTGATAACCACCTGCAAATTTAGAGTCAAAAGACAACTCAGTAAACAGATGTAGGTAAAAAATCACGTATTAAACGACACTAAAGATATTAGCAGAGTCCTGTGATGAAGGAGACCTTGTTTGGGGGCATGATGCAACAGGAGAAGGGGACGGAGCAGCGCTCTCTGCTGGGGTTGCTCTGCTTGCAGTCGAAGTACATGTTCTGGGACCAGTCGGTGAACGTGACACCACCACAGCAGCCAAACTGTTTTGGCAAAGATGGAAGTCAATTCAAGACATGTCAGGTGTCTGTGTGAGGCCACTATTATCCCTGATGATAAAGACAGTATAGTACGTATGAAGTCTGTGTTTTGGATTTAGTCCTCACCTCTTTCTGACCAAAGTCAATGAGGTTTTGCAGATCGATGTCTTCCCTGTAGTGGACGATGGCTTTATTGATCATCTCTGTCACTTTGTTACGAGCCTTGAGTATGAAAAAGATTAATTTAACGAGATTATCATGAATGCACTCGTTAGATTGTATCATAGACTCGTTAGGTATCATACGTCTGGAGCTAGGAGTATGTTCATGACAAATGTAACCATCCCAATAGACTGTGCTCTTTCTAATCGCCGTCAAGCATCAGAAATCAGGCTTCCTCTCAACGTCGGACAAACAAAATCCCATTTATAACAGCCATGCATGAGCAAATTAAAATGATGCAGCAGTTACAGACAAAGACGAGGAGAGGGCAGTGTTTCCCCCCGTCCTTACAACCACAAAATAAAAAAAAAATAAAGCTCAGTTTGCCCCAAGGTGCATCAGTTTTATTATGCAGTTATTCCCTCATACAGATAACTAGATTTAATATATTCTAAGAATATATATTAAAACTAAGACACCAGTTTCCAAGTTCAACAGAAGTTCAGAGCGCATAAAACGCTTTCTTTTTTCCAAATACATTTATGCTCATATTATTCTAATTGATCCTCATATTGATTTTCCATACCTTATCAGCGAAGACGAAGCCCAGCACTCCAGCCACCAGCTGGAGAATGAAGATCACCGTCAGACAGACACAGAACTGCGAGGATGAAGAAGTGGAGATGAATACAACACTATAATAATAACTTCTATAATTAGAGAAAATAAGCAGAAACATGCAAGAAAGCCAAGAGCAACAGAAAGACGCTGTAAAAAGCTTGTCAATTAAAGACAGAGTTTCTTGTTTTCATCAGACTGCTTAAGATTCTTCTTCTACAGGCATTAAGGCTGATTTTATTGGTTTCAGAATAATATGCTATTAACATTCATACTGTGACAAAAAAAATTAATACATTAAAGCTGGTTGGAAACACTCCTGACTTACTGTCTGCAGAAGGCAGATGTTTTCTCTCAGGGAGCCCACGCAGCCACAGAAGGTGATGATGAACATGAGGATCCCCACGACCATCAGCATTACAGCAGGGTCCACTGACAGACACGCCAGAGCTGCCTCTGACAGGAGGGAAGGAAAGAGGAGTTCAAAGACTGATGTGAGCAGAGGAACCGCTCCACCAGACAGAATTGTTCCTCGCTAAAAGAAATAGGAAACATTATGGAAGTGTGTTGTCTGATGCTGGTATCAGAGTTTTTCCCCACTGTGGTCACAGCAGCGCCATAAAACATAAATCTGGAAAAGAGCAAGAAAATAAATGTGGAAATAAAAAGAACAATAAATAAGATAATAAATAAGACAAATGTAAAAATATATAATTAATGAATAAATAAAAACAATGTGAAATCATAAAAAGAAAAAAATCTGGTAAACAAGAAAGTAAATGTAGAAAAATAAAGAGAACTAAATGAAATAGATAAATTAAATAATAAATCTGTAAAACAAGAATATAAATGTGGAAAATTGACTACAAAATAAAAAAATAAGTAAATGAAAATGCAGAGTACAAATATAAATATAGAAAAGAAGAAGAAGTACATTGCATTTTTTGAAATATAAAGAGATATAAAAGAATACAATGTCATTAAAATGTGGAAATATAAAGAGTAGTAAAATAATAAATGTGTAGGTAAAACATTTAGAAATAGAAAGGGAAATAAATCAAAATGAATAATTGGAAGCTTGAATGAATACTGTAAAAATTATAAAAAGAAATGAATAAAACTAAAAATGGGTGACTAAACAAGAAAGGAAAATCTAAAGTACAATTAAAAAAATGCAAATATAACCTTTTACAGATTTTTTTAACGGCGCTCCTGTGACTCCATACAGTGGAAGCCCCCCCCCTTTCAAAAAAAGAAAGCAGCATCACTGTCCTGACACTGAATACTCCCTCTGTCTCACACTAAACATGAGGAGAGCCTGGCTGCTCTATCAGTGAAGGATCATTCACCTGCATGTTTCATCATGCGGGCGTACACACCGATCGACACCATCACCAGGGCGATTATCTGAGGAGGGCACAGAGAAAAAGAAGATTTCACAGAATGTCTCTGTAGTTCGACCTGTTCAAAATAGTATAACTGGGACATAATGAGGAGAAAAAACCACAGACCGCAATATTAGAAAAGAACTATTTGTATGTTCATACTTGTCCAGGGAGTGGCAACGCTTAATCAGGTATCTACTGTGTGAGTCACGGGCAAGACTTAACTGATAGTAGATTTTAGGTGAGTCAAAAGGAAATTCACCCGCTCTGTTTTCCATTTGACTAAAGCAACCTGGCAGAAACCTGTTCCATTCACTCAGTGCTTCTCTCTTCGCCTCAATAGAATAAAAGGGAGCCCTCAGGAACTCTCTTTCCACCATGAATGAAATGGATCCTGTTACCACAGACACTGCACCTTCCTGGGTCGGGAGGGCAAGGCTAGATCTGTCTGCACATTTCTGTTAAAGGTTTGCTTTCACTGTGAATAAACCAGACGTGACACCAGAAGCTAAAAGATTTTCTGTTGTTATTTGGAGACACGACTGATTCATGTTGTAAATCGCCACTGTGCCGACTCACCATACAGCTAATTCCTGGGATTCTGACTAAACATGGACTTTGCGTGACATTTCCTGAGATTACAGACAATCCAGTCCAGAGAAGAACAGCGCATCTGCGGTGATGACTGCCTTACACAGAGTCTTTTGTAGCCAGAGGCAACAGAAATGACGACACATTCCATGTTGAAGAGTTTCAAGTTTTTACATGGCCTTGCCCTGTTTGTACACGGCCGGAATCATGCTCGAGGACACACTTGCAGAAGATGTCGGTGAACATTTAGAGGGACTTAATACATGATTTCATGTCTATTCACACGTAAAGAAGCGAGGGATTCGTCTACGTTTAAACTCAACTCGTATTTATCCTCTTATTCTGCCATTTTTTTTTTAGCTGAATCAAGAAAAGTCTCCTTACACTCCGCTCACACTTTTAATCTGCTGCGACAGATCTGCTTTAAAATGCTCTAAATCTCCTTATGCTACAGCCCCAGAGCACCTGACGCTGCAACTCACTGATATGAACTTTGGTTTGTTTGCAACCCACCCGCTGTTGCTTTTAACCAGATCCTTTACTTTTAAAGCCAGAAAGTTGTGCAATCATTAACATCTCACTGCTGGAGACGGTCAGCCAGAGTACCTGCAGAGAAATTTGTGCAAAAATGTGCATCGTAATATGGATCACTGGAAGTTTGTGTTTCTTGGCAGCTGCTTATGTCATGAGAGGACCTTCTCCTGAAAGCAAACCACAGCAGCACACAGCTTGTTTACTCAGAGCAGGTATTTCAAGCGCTCACAACAACACCAAACAGGTTCTGAGCTGGGATTTAAGCGGGACTAAATCTGATAACACACTCCTTCAAAGTGAAAATAAAAGTTGTTCACTGTCGAAGTGGCCAGTGTTTGACACAGCGGACACCTGGTGTGTGACATGTGTCAGACATGTATGATAACTTCCTCTTTCCAATTTCCTGGAAACTGTTTCACTTCTTTTTTTGTGTCTATAAAAAGTGAATGAATAACCAGCTCAAACAAAGCAGAGGGCGCTCCAGTTGTCAACATCTACATGCCAGAAAGCACAGTGAGTGTCCATAGCTGAAACCTGAAACAACTCTTATTTTGTTAGTTATAAGGAGTTTAATTGAAGCTGCCAGAGATCAGATGGGATTGGCCGAGAAACACAGTGATTAACCAGCACACAAGGAAAAATCAAACAAAGGATTTAACAGCCTTAGAAAAAAAAAACACTCACCCAGAATATGAAATTAAATAAGAACAGTAGGTATTTGACCACTGGACTGACGTAGCTGAAGTCATCGTCGTTTCCTCTGCGTCTTCCTCCCATGGCGACAAGTATCCAAGCGTAAAATCCAACTTTGCGCACAAATTGCTTACTAATTGTGTTAATGAAAGAGACAAACACGAGTTTCAGTGAGCTGGAGACTCTACAGCATTACGAACAGACTTGAGCCGACACGTACAGTTACAGTGAGGAGTCACAAGCTGCTGCAGGCGAGCGCAGTGTGGGCAGCACCGACTGGGCGTGTGTGTTACACACTGGGTGTGTGTTACCATCCTGTGTCATGTCTTTAAAGGTGATCATCAACCTGGAGAGCTGGGTACTCTTTTGGTACTTTTGCTTTTATTTACTATGTTTTGATATTAAAGGGGCACTATGTAGTTTTGGAGCAGAAATTGAATATCAGATTGTTTTATCATTTACAATAGTAATAAGGTAATAATAAGAACTTGGAAAGATGTTGTTGTTTTTTTTTTTTTTTATCTCCCCCATAACTGAATAAACCAGCTGTTCTTAGAGGAAACCGTTTGAAGCTAGAAGGGTGGCAGGGTCCGCCAAATATAAACAAAGTAAAACAGTATGAAGTTGTGTTGTCCTGTATTGTCAGTTTGTTTATTCAGTTTATTCAGTCATGAAAGCAAAGAAAGTGTGTTTATTTAGTTTGTATAGGCGATGAAGAGCTTTCTCTTCTGAATAAAATGTCTAAATGACACTATTTTTTATACCTAAGTAAAAGTTTTTTAGTTTTTAGAAAGCATATTAAACAAGCAGTTTCTGGTATATTTGCATTAATTACCTATGTTTCCCCATTAAAACTTAATACTAATACTTGGATGGGTGTAGTTTAGGATATTTATATATTTTAGTACAGTAATAGATAAGCTCATGGTGAGTCTAGAGTCCCCCTCAAGTCAAAATATGTATTTTTTATTCTTTTTTAATGTTGTTGAAAGTTTGAGCTTCACTGTGTCCAGTGATGTATAAGTGGACATTTGCTGAACACCACCACTAAAAGAGTACCAAACATGCGCCATCTACTGGCCGAAAGTGCTCAAACATCACCATCTATATTTGACACACATAGTTATGCTTCTCTTCGCCACCATTGTTTATTTTAAAATTTGTAGATGTATTATTTGACATGTGTTACTATCACATCTACAGCTTTGCTTTTCAATAGAATATAATTCAGCGTCCCAGCTTTTATTTTGAAGGGATACGCACACTGCACGTCAGTTTCCACAACATCCGTTTTTACCCGGAAGTGGGGAGTGCATCTTCTCTGCAGTGTAAAGTGAGTGCAGAATGATGTTTTTGTCATAGTTCGGACTTTTTAAACAGAGAATGGCGTGGAAAAGCAAAGGTATGTATCATTAATTATTTATCTACCGAACAAATAACGCAAACAGCCATTCTACCAAAACCTCTCGTTTCTAATGCAGTTATTAAGCTAACGTTAGCACTGCAGCTACATGGTTGTTGGAGCCTTTGTAGATACACGTTATTTATTCACGCAGGCTTGTCTCTAATGTCCTCTCCAGGCTCCTCTCCCCCTCTCCCTCTGGCTTCCTTACATCTCCTCGTCCCTCCAGTGAGACTTATGTCTGCTTTCATGTGGCAAGTGGTGCAGCAGCACAGTGTGATGCAGTATGACAAGCTGGTGGACTTCATCAGTTTGGCCACAGAGATGGTCCCAGAGCTTCTGAGTCCCTGTCAGAGAGCTCAGCTCATCCTGGGCCTCAGAGCAAGGGTGAGGACGTACCCCCAACTGTGATCCTTTACATAACAACTGTCAGAGATGACAAGATTGTATGATCCTGATACATGTTTCCCTCAGTGGCTGAATAAGAGCCATATTTCATTTAAGTTTTCCATCATTTAAGTTTTAACCTTCATTAACTAGCATGTCTCTCGGAGGTTAGTGTTTAATGTTACACCTGTGCCTGTTTTTTGGTGCAACTTGAAATGCAGAAATGTGTCAGACTGGGTGGTTTACCTCTCAACAACAACATTTCCATAATAAGTCCTCCCAGCAGTTGTTCTGCAGCTTTAGATCATGTTACATGATGGCAAATTGTCAAGAATGGACTTGTAATCTCAACTTTTAAGTCGTCATGGAGGATACGTCCTCAATGTGTGATTGGATATCTCAGATATGATGATAGTTAGTGTCTTCTGATTAGTACCATGTACATTTCAACCTTCTGTTTTTCTTTTCACGATCAAAATCAATCTTGTCCCTGCCATGTCATGCTCTTCTGAGTTACCTGTTTCCCACCGTTGCCCCGCTGCAGCTGGTCCTGGAGCTGTGTCGTGGCGATGGTGTCGCCAACCTGCAGTCCATCCAGAGCCACCTGGACAAAATCCACGCCTGCAGCGCTGAATTGAGCTCCACGGATCAGAAGGTAAGAATTCAGAGCTGCTCCATGAACAAAACACGGACAATACGCATAAATTCTGGGCTTTTTCATAGTTCTGAATATGGAGTTCCCAAAATACATGATCTGGAATCTATTACTGTTTTAACATTTTTTTTTATACAAGCCAAAAGCAGAAACTTAACTGATATGGATAATTTTTTTCTTCTTCCTCACAGGACAGTGCGAATATACTGACGACCTCTTACACCAACTTTGCCAGCCTGGTTCAGAACCTCTTGAATGTTCCTTTTGAAAAGGAGTTATTCTTCCAAGTGAGTTTAACTGTGAGATATCCAACCATTTATTCACAGCGGCGATGTGTTTATAATCTAAATCCAAAGCTCTTGCTTTATTCTGCAGGAGGTTTTTCCTGCAAACTACGGCTCCGCCTACAACCAAAGACTGCAGCAGCTTGTGTCCGAGTTCCTGTGCAGGCTGGAGCAGCTGCTGCCGGTACCGGACCTGCAGCAGGTACTAACTGCAGGTCACACACTTACTGACACTTATTTTACATGTATGGGAATAAACAATCAGAAAGGAATGAAGTCGTTCGATTCAGCAGATTTGTAGAACATGTTCTGGATGACGCTCGAAATAATAACAAGCAGTCAATGAAATTAAATGTTTCGGCTTTTGCTTTTGAGGTCACCAAGCACATGACTGTTATATCAATTGTCAACCTGCATCTAGATGGTTTTGTCTCTGTGTCTCAGACAGCAGCGTGGCTCACTGAAACGACGTCGTTGTCAGAAGAAATTGGACTGCATCTGTCTGAACCCTTCGCCCTGAAGAGCCTGCTGCTTCATCACAGACAGTCGGGGACTCTCAGCTCAGGTACGTTCCACAGAAAACACACGAGGAACAGGAAGAGATCTGCATGTAGTGTTCATCTGTTTTTTTTTTCATTTCTCGCTGTCGTGCCCACTTTCTTTCTTTCACTTCCCTTTCCTCTTCCTTCAACCTGCAGCTCCTCCCAGCAGTGAGGAAGATCTCCTCTTGTCCACTCTGGCCCTCCCTGCTTCAACTGGAGTGGAAAGGTTCACTGAGCCTTACAGCGAGGACGATAGTGATTATGACAATGAGGAAGTGACTGTGGCACTGGGAGATTTAGAAGAAGACTCGGATGTCCACGCAGATGATTGGTTGCCAAAAAACGAATCAGGTTAGACCGAATCAGCTGCAGCAGCAGACCAGCGTTGGTAAACTATCTTAAGTCTTATTTCACTGACTTGTTGTTTTTCACGCTGTCTTCAGGAAGTCTGTCCCGTGTATTCATCTGCCCTCAGTGCTCGTTCACTCACCACGCAAAGAGGAAGGTCCTGGAGCACATAAGGAGCGAGCACCATGGAACAGCTCCCATTCAGAAAAAACTTTCTGCGAGAAATGCAAGAGCAAAGACTAGTCAAGATGCAGAAAAGAGGAAAGTAGGAGGCAACTCAGGGAAAAAGAGGAAACGCAAACAAAAAGAAGGTGTTGAAAAAAAGCTGGAACGGAAGCAGAAGAAGGACAACTTGGAAAACAAGGAGCGACGTAGACGGAAAGAGCCCACAGGGGAAGACAAAAGATTTCTGATCACGAGACCCGTGAGCAAAAACTTCACAGAGGAGGAAACCAAATGCACAAAGTGTGGAAAGCTTTTTGAACATCCGAATCAGCTGAAGGCTCACATGAAGCTTCACAGCTTCGTGTACCACTGCAGCCAGTGTGAGAAGGGATTCACCAGCTCTTCGGGATACTATCAGCACCAGAGACTCCACAAGAGAGGGCGGATATTCATCTGCAGCCAGTGCAACAAGGGCTTCCTGTGCAGCTATTCGCTCAAGCAGCACGAGCGGCTGCACGAAGGCCCCTCGAACCTCTGCACTATCTGCGGGAAAGGCTTCAGCAAAGCGGGCATCACGAGACACATGCAGATGCACCGGGGCGAGAGGAATTTCTTGTGCACCACCTGCGGGAAGTCGTTTCTATCCTCCGGGGAGCTGCTGCTGCACATCCGGTCTCACACGGGCGAGATGCCTTACACCTGCACACACTGCGGGAAGGGCTTCTCCACGAAGAGCCACCTGAACGTGCACACGCGCTCGCACACCGGGGAGCGTCCGTACACGTGCTCGGAGTGCCCGAAGCGTTTCCTCACGCTGAACTGCCTGAAGAGACACACGCTCAGCCACAACGGGGTGAAACCGTTTAAGTGCCCGAACTGTGAGAGAGAATTCTCCCAGCAGGGCAATCTGAAGAGACACCTGGCTACTCATAAACCTGACACATAATGTGTAACTTTCAGTGTTGTTCGTTCACCTAGTGATGTTTTTTGAAAACCGCTGTACAGCCAAAACCAACTCTTATGTTCATAAAAGCCTAAAAAGTATTTGCTGTTCCTGTTATCTGCTTTGGTTTCTTTATTCAGTTATTATTCACTATATTGCAGTTTCAATAATATTTTGACTAACTGTTCAGCCTGAATTCAAATTATTCTGTGGAGTTACCTTCGACTCATTTTGATTGTATGAGTTCATTGATGCACAACAAGTAAGCCTTTTGATTCATAGAAATAATTCCAAATTATAATGTCCAAAATGAGTTGTAACTGGTTAAAAAAAAGGATCAGATCTCCCTAAACATCAGCAAACCACATTCAGTACTGCCATTCAGACTGAGAAGGCTTTAGGGTAAGGCTTGAAGGAAAAGTTTGTCCTAAACTAAAACTTAAAGTTTGTTATGAACCACACACAACGTGATTTATGGTTTTTAGGGGGTATTTTCTCTTGCAAAGGCAGTGAAGCATTTCTTCATGTAAATGAGGTGTCACAAATCAAGCGATGACATAGCTGTTAACTAAAAATGTGAGGAAAAACACCTGACGTGCGAGAGCAACAGGGAAGTGAAAAACACAGCTGTAGGAAATGCAATTTATTTGCAATTTTTTAATAACATCATTCCTCAGATAAAAATGCAATGTTACAGGAATATACATCAGATATTAATTTAAAACTTGCTTTCAAGGGACCATACAGTCTAAATATACTTTTTCCTTTTTTTATTTACTGGTAGCGTGCGTTATAAGCAAGACAGACTCTGTCACCAATGACAGACTGACAAGTTACAGATACAAACTGTACATCACTTATTTACAAATCAACTTTTTGTTTGGTTTTTTTCGTTTCACTTTTTATTGAAAATAGGAGTAGAAAAAGTGATTGAATTAATATTCTGATTTATTTGATTCATATTCTTTCCCTTTCTAAAATCTAAAATGAAATGAATGGACAAAAAAGAAAAAAAAAAACAACAACCAAAAAAATCAAGAACTCTCCTTTAGAAAAAAGAAAGAGAAGCAGAAGAAGAAGTAGAAGAAGAAGAAGAAGAAAAAGGGTGTGTCAACCGTGAGACCATGCAGTCGTCACCACCGAGGAAACCAAATGATGCTGGGCCAGTGTCACTTAGCAACCTCAGGACCAATGAAATCCCTCGCACGTCGAGGGGGGGAGTGGCTTATGTTAAAGAACTCAAGTTACAGAATGGCCACCTGCCTCCAAAGCTACCGCAAGTACAATAACACACTCTAGTTCATTTTTTTGACCATAAATAGTGCTGTCATTAAATACTACATTTAACAGTAGCGTCACTACTAATATTACAACAAATTGGTCTCTGTTTGAACGCCGCTGTCGGCACACGAAACAAACTCGAGGATCGACGACAGACTTCTCTCCCGACAGAAAAAGAATGAGAACAAACGAACAGCTCAATCCTGTCAAAAGGCCCTGTAACACTTTGCATGAGTAGTGAACTAAGACTATGAACAAGATCATAAGACACTACTGACCAGTGGAGGACAGAGCCACACGGCGCTGGCGTTTACCCAAAAATATGGAGCAAGAAAAGCTTTTTCTATGAACACTACATCATACGAATGGAGCCTTGGATCTCCTGCCACCGAACTCAGGCTGGCAAACGGCCTGGATAAATGGCCTGCACGCTGTTACAGAGGCGGAAGAAAACACTGATAATGTACATGACACTGCCGGTGCTCTCAGGTGAGCAGAGTCATTCGTTAAGAGCTGCATTTACTCACACACACAGGCATACAAGAGCTATTTGTTCTTAACTCTTTGTGGTCAAATGTGGTGGAATCAGACCCCACGTGGTGGCAAAGAGGTCAAAATCAGATCTTTTATGCCTGTGGTGGTCCAAACTGAGATAGCTGGCTAAAGTTCCCAACACTTTCTTCCGTTAAGGGCTGCTAAAAAAGGTTAAAAAAAAAAAAAAAAACCCAAAAAACAAACCAAAAAAAAAAACCTAAACAAAACAACAGCCTTTATCCATTAAAGTGGCGTTTTTTTTCAGATATGTAAGTACACCAGTATGAGCATCACTGCGTCCTACATTCAAGGGATGTAATCATTATCATGCATGGTGCAATGTGACGCAGCTCTCATCAGTGGAATTGGAGAGAAGTAGCAGACGGAGGAGACATTCACGGTTTCACAGTTTTAACACCGGAGCGACCGACAGAAAGTCTGCATGGTAAAGCTGCTGCCACACCTCGAGAGCGGAGAGCTGTCAGCTGAAGTAAGATCCTGAAGAAAGCCACTGTGAGAAACTGGCACAGAAAACTCCTCTAGCTCTATCAGCAGGCTGTGGGCGCAGCGCCCCTCTCCAAGAAAGTGAAGCATAAAGCGCAATCTGTGTCAGATACTGTGATGTGTGCAAACAGGGATCCTACGGAAGCCAAAACCAGCCGTGCTCGCAATTATTTTTTTCCAGCTGTGTTATCTCGAGAGGGCTTGTTCATGATTTTATTACCTCAAGATAACACAGCTTTTATTCATGTGATAACAGGTTCATTTATCTCTATAAACAAAACGTAGATCTTTTCTAGATAACGAGTAATCTATCACAAGTGAGCAACTTTTTTCAAAGAATAATTATGGTGAAATGCGAAAATGAGCGTCTGTCTCATTTGATCACACCTGATTTCAGCTATCAAGATCACTTATCATGACTGAACCTTGACTGAAACACAGTCTGATTTGCTGTTCTATAAATTAGCACTCCTTGATCTGACAAGCGTGGCTGTTCTTGGCTTCCATACCTACGGAAGCTGAGAAAGGTCAACCTGGAATTTCCTCGAGATAACAAACTGAATTAGCCCATTAGCACGGCAAGGCTTCCGTAACGGTGGAAGCCGAGGAAGGTCAAGTACGGGTTTTCTCGAGTTAATGAAATAAATTATCACACAAAATAAAAGTAATGCAAGCATGGCAGTCCCTGGCTTCCGTACGCGGGGATCTCCTTTATGACTTATAATTCATTCAAGTGTATGAACAGCAGTGAGAGAAGGAGTGAGTGATATACATGAGGCTTTCAAGGTCCTTACAATATTAACAGTCGTCCTTAATGTCCACGTAGGGGTGCTGCTGTAGGTGCTGCTACACGATGGGTGAGTCATACCTAACAATCCTACATGTTATTACTAAATCTACTGGGCAAGCAAATATCATCTATTTGGTTCATTTCAGGGCTCGACAGCCCCGGGAAAAAAAACCCAGAAGGAGGGTCGTAAATAAATCAGGTATCAGCTCCTCACCACCGTCTCGAGCGAATAAATCCATTTTATTTTTTTTTACCCAAGATTGATCGGTGAAGGCTTCACATGCGCTTATGAGGGTTTGTAACTATGAGCCAGTGCAGCACAGTAAGCAGAGGGTTGGGTAAAATTGGTCCATAGTGATCATGGTTATTAAAACTTTAGGAATAATTCCCTCCAAAATCCGTTCAATAACATCCAATTATTCAAGGCTGTAAAATTGAACGTGTGCCTTGTTGCGTTCGCTCAGCATCATTTCTTGACAGTCAAGCATATTTTTGGAATGAATCCATCAGGGTTCAAAATCCTAAAAGGTATCCGTAATGTGTCACTTTTGCTAATTGAAGTGCACCGCTGAGGCATTCATCTAGTGAGAAGATAACTGTAATCTCATTGCACATCTCTCCCGAAAATCCTGCTTTTGCACTGGCAACAGACGGATGCGATTTTTTTTTTTTTACACAAAGGAAACTTATCCATCATGGTTTGTAAACCTAATAGAAACATTGAAAAGGTTTGTCCTCTGTGTCCGATATATGTGTAGATTTAAAATGTGATCTGGGCATTTCATCTCAAAGATGTATTTGAACCCTCTGCAAAATCCATCAAACGTTCAATATCTTATAATTTAGATATAGTTTTCTATATATAATATCTGAAATAGAAGACACGTGGATTTCATAATATATTCTCTCTTTGTACTCTCTGTCCCCAAAGCGTTCTTCGGCGCTGTCGTCAAAATAACGTCTGTACAACAGAAAAAACAAAAGAGGAACATCCCCTCTCTTGTTTCTCTGGGGGGAAAAAAAGGGGGAATTCATATTCTTAATAATTAGATTTAATTAGATTCCTACAACAACAGGCTTCACTGATTTGTACCTAGAAAAAAAAGGAAAATAAAATTCATATTCAAAATAGTCCTCTTAAAATATGTTTTGTCAGGATCAGACAATGATCAACAAACATTTCTGTTTACAAGAAAATAGATCTGTCGGGACGATGGTGGAGCTACGTGAGGAAAATCTGAGCGACAGGAAAAATAAACACGACTCCTGCTCTCCGGCCTCACCCTCTCTCGTAATAGTTTAGGATAAACACAACTCTAATACTTTTTAAATGGTATATGTGAGTATAATATTTGTTAAAGCATGTTGGATGACATCTTTCTCTAAATACTGAGCAGCTTCAGATTTATTCGTGGACACATATAGCAGCTCTTCCACACAAACATAAAATATTTTTGAGTCTTCGTCGACCTCACTGTCACATAAATCCGACAATTTTTTTTAGATGACACAAAAGATGTAATAGAATTTTTTCTCCATTGCTGCATAAACACACAAAAGTAGGTCAGTGTCCGTGTTGGAGATGTAGTTCAAGTCCTCTAATTTCTTTTTTTGTTGTTGTTGTTGTTGTTGTTGTGGAAGAAAAATAATTGAAGCTACATGATTTTCATGGCTCAAAGCATAGAGAGTTCGAGTCCTTGACAGGTGGATTCTTTTTGGTTCGATGTTAATAGCTTAAATAATGCATTTGAAAAATTGTACAGTGTATATGCGTGTCGCTGATATAGGACTAGTGAAAGAGAGACAGTTCTCTCGGTGCTACAGTAGGAAAAATGTCCAGACTTTGACCTCCTGCGCTGACAGGTTTGCTGGTATGTCTTTTTAAACACTTCGACGAAAAAACGAACACGTAAGCGAAAGCGCATTTTACATATTAGATGTCTGTTGCTTAAAAGGTTAGATAATAGATGTCAAACTGTGAAACTGAGGCACTGATTGCTGCCTTTCCAGTGTTATTTTTAGATGTTTAAACGTGAAAAACTGTGAAGACGCACCTCTGTGTTGTTCAGCTAATCGTATTTAAAGTAAGACTGCAAGTCTGGGAATCAAGCCTGTTGTGTAAATTCCGTCAATCCTCTTCAGTAAAGATAACTACATCATTCCCTGCTGCTTCAATTTGGTCAACAGTTCAGTCAATAAAGTGGGACTTGTTCAATAAATTCATACTGACCCTCAGTCAGTAGGCATGTATAGCACATTTTTCATAACCAGTAATTCATTAACTACATTCCCAAATAAGTGTCCTGCCTTTTTCCTTACTCTAATATTCTGGTGATTAAATATTATATATTCATATATATCTTGCTATAGTATGGTATACGGTATATAAAAATATACAATCATTGGCTAGTGGTGAGACAAAAGATATTATCATTCACATAGGACCAATACTTTATATCCTTAGAGAGAGAAACCCATGCACATGAAACATTACTTGGATATATAGTTCACCATGTCGGGCCTTCAAACATGATGAAATAAAACCAAAAAATACTCTCCATCCAGACAAAACACCCTCTGCTTCCCCTCTGTCGTCAACCGTCCACTAGATTGTCATCCGTCAATAAACCAGGCCTTCATTCTCTCTCTATCTTTGCTTTCGCTCGAGGAAATAACCTGAATTTCTTTATGGCAGAGGGGTGTGGTTTTAGTTTAACTAGCTGTAGGCGGAGATTCAGGGAGCTTGTTAGCCGGATTTACTTGTTATTAACAGACACAACAGGACTGTTCCAAATCCATACGACACACTGCGTTAGTGTATGTTTTTTACTGTACGTATGCAAGAACAGGAAATGATGCGATACATACATCATCTTTAACCATTAAATGTATAAGGGCATCTGTTAACTCGCGCGTCACTTTCTGTGAGTCGCTGCACCGCTGAGGGAGACATCCTTTTGTTACTGTCATCATCAAGTTTTGGTTAATTTTTGACGTCACGCACCTGGAACACCTGGGAGGTCGGAAGCTGGAAATTATAGCATTCAACTTTAACTGAAATGCAGCATAAAAACGGAAGGCAGGCCTGTAGAAGAGATACCATTTGTTGGATTATTGGAAATGTAGTTTCCAACATATCTGAAGCTTTACCCATACTAAGGACTAAACATCAGGATATCAGCTTTTGCTGCATACATTTCTACCATTCATTTTCTTCAAGACTTCAAGAATAAAAACAAAGGGGAAGTAATGTTTACTCTAATCCCTTCCAGCTTTTGCATCGTCAGGACTGCTTTGACTGATTTTATCACTTAAGTTTGAAAACACTAAATACTTCAAACCTGCTCAGAATTAGTGTGTAGTATGGAAGTGGGACAAATCTCCGGTTTTGAATGATCGTAAGGTGACTTTCTCATTCTTTTTGTTTGCTATGTGCTTGAATAAAGCTACAAAGTGTGAATGCGTTAGCTCCTGCCTGTGTGTTTGTCAGTCCAATATCATCCACCAGTTTTGGGTTATTTGGTCCATTTCATCTGAATTATTTCCACTGGTCCATTTTCTACATGTCAGACGAGGAGAAAAAATAGAAGTCGAAGACAGAGACTATGGCAACACGTAGGCAAACAAGTAGTGACGCCTGTCTAAACCGGGGAGTCAGAATACTTTAGATCTCGTTTTCTCTCAGCTTCTCAACAATCATATAAACATGAGCTCTATCCTTATCAGAGAATGAGCCCATAAGACACAAGATATGCAAAATCACCATCCAAATACCGCTCTACTGCTGTCCACAGTCAGATGTGTGTGTAGAGAGAAAAAAATACTGACTCTAACCATATGTACACTAAATAGAAATAGCTACTCCGTCATAATGTGATATGCTAAAAAAATAAAACGACCGCAATACCTGGCACGCTCAATGTCAAACATGTGAACCTCATGCAATACTGATGGTAACACCCACGTACTGTAGCTCAATCCATTAAAAGAACCGACTGGAAATAAACGAGAGAAAAGGGACACAGTCAAAAACGTGTGTCGGGGCAGGGAGGTGAAGTCGGTTGTTTTTGCCCACCTCGCTGTCTCGACACGCGCCTCCGACCGCAGGCGCAGATCTGACACCCTGCCACGATAAAGGTAAATAAATACATCTTTACTATACTGCACTGCAATGTACCTGATTTCAAGTATGTTAGGTTTCTCTGGCATGGAAACCACTGAGTTTACTTACAAATGTAACAAACAGCAAAGAAAAACAAAACAAAACAAAAAAAACATTGGCATGATATATTTTTTTTTCACTTTCACAAGTACATTTACTTCGGGAACCTTGTATACAGTCATAGTTATTGCATTGTTTTTGCATATCTTGTGGGATGCAGGTTTACACCCACTCATACCGAACACTGCCAAACAACACCTCAGAGTTCACGCTAACCTACATGGAACATTAAAAAAAAAAGAACGGCAATGCTGCTCCACTCCACACGAGGGCACCACAGGCCTCCGACAGAATCCGTGTCACCTGACACCAAAGAGCCTCCAAACAGACACAACACAGCCCGGTTTGGCACTTCTGATATGCAGAGTTACTATCACAGAGTGTGCACGTCTATAATGTGTCCTTGAACATGAATTAGGAACTGAATCTAGTTTCAGAGTGCATGTGACTATCACGTCTTGTCTTTTATCCACAAAAAATGTGGAGGTGTAGCTGAACGTTCATGTTTGGTTTTATCAAGTCATTAAGCATTAGTAAGGGGAATCTAATAAACGTTACCAAGGGCCGATGCAGCAAGGTGTGGAAACCAAAAAACCAAACCGTCCTAACGTCAAGATCAAAACGCTGAACCCAGATGCTTCCCTGCACACACATTAACATGCCTGACCATTCCCAAATCTGCCTTCATAACCTTTAGACTTAAAGTTTGACTGGAAAAAAAAAGCAGCTTATACGTAAACTGAGCTTATGGTATCACGTTGTTTAAATAAAAGGACTATTTAAATGAGGTGCTTTTAGAATAACTGAAAGAAAGAATGAAATGAAGATATTTAATGAAGGAAAATAAATGTCAGGAAGGGTATTTCCTTTGACAACACAGACTTCTTCAGGGTTTGTATGACCAAAACCACAAAAACAACAATTAGCACTGCCACTTAAAACACGTTCAACATTCACATTTAGTTTGCATAATAATGTCAGAAGTCTGTTACTGGCACAGGATGCAGTGTATGGCAGTGTGTTCATGCATACCCTTCCCTGCCACAAACCTGCTCTGCTTAACACGCGGGAATGAGAGCTCAGCAGTTAGTCCTTCGTGGTAACTCAAAGGGAAAACTCATGGCTGTAAGTTGACATGTGATGGTGTTTCTGGGTGGGAATTCGTTGTGTTTTAAAGTGACATTTTAATTGAGACAATTTATAGAATTATAGACGTGTTTCTTGAACATATTTAGATTGTTTCCAAGCTAGTAAAGAGCTTTAAGAAACTGTTTTTAATGCTAACGTAAATTCAAAACTGAGATGTATCTGCATGGGCGCACTGGTATGGTAAGATACAGACTATCCTAGCGTCTACTTGACTTTGCATTGGGATTTCGGTGATAACAATTATGTTTTTTCCAAAGTTTCACAGCTGATTTAAATAATTTCAGCTTGAAATATTAGTAAGTCATTTAATAAACGTGAATACTGGTACCAAGGGTGTGATACTGACATTAGGAATGTTTTTTTTTTTTGGAGAAGATACAAAGAGAGACCTGTGCCCTGTGTAATGTACTGAGGCCTGAGGTTCATACCTGTGCCATACTAGAGAAAGGTCGATAAAAAGTTGTCAGCATGCTACCAAAAAATACATAAAGAGAAAATGAAAAGACAGAAATCACACCAGGGGATCAGCCGGGACGCAGCTTCCCTCCAAGATGACACTTTCCTGATCTGTTTCCAAGAATTTATCACGTCACCCAAAAACATCTTATCAATTCCCTGTCTGTAGTACAATGATTACAGACAGAGAACTCTTTTATTTCTAACAATGACAAAAAAAAAAATCAACAATAAATCATCATGTTTTGTGATATGAGCAGACCTCAGACAAAGAGATGTGATTCAGAAGTCTTGCAGCATCTGTACACCAGCCCTAATAGTTCATTTGGAGTTGAAACTATGATTAAATGACAAACTCATTGTGATTACGGTGTGTTACAGCCGAGCGATCAGTTCGCGAGGCGTCACTGTGGCAGTGCGAATTTGGTGCTTCTACCATTCAGAGCGACCGTCCACCGTCAAGAAGTAAAAGCAGCAAACGCCAAAAAGGCTTGTTACCTTCTGGCCAAGCTGCAACGCCGAAACTCATCACAGCTGTAAACGTTAACCGTCGCTCTGACCTCGCTGGAGACCTTACGCCTATCTACCTCTAAACGGCAAAAATTAACAAAAAGTTATGAAATGACTAATTTTCAAAGATAGAGTAGCTTCTGACTCTGCAGCTTGGCTAAAAAGTAAAAACCGTGCTAAAGAAACCACAAAGCTTTGGAAGCATGCCTGTCCATGGTAACCCTGTGTTAAGGAGGCCCATTATCACACACACACACACGCACACACAGACACACCCTCTCTCTCTCTCTCTCTCTCTCTCTCTCACACACACACACACACACAATACCATACTTGTAATGCTACCTTAATTTACTGTCTAGGCTTAAAATCAGCTTTTTAGAATACATAAGTAACCACTCGGACACAGGCACACACACACACACACACAGACGTACATCCTCACGCACATTTTTTTCTCTTCTGGGAAAAATAAATAAATAAATAGATACAATCTGTAAAAGGTGCATACTGATAGAGAGAAAGACCCCCCTTTTAGATACACGCTATCTCACACATTCACATACACACACACACACACACACGTCCTGTACTAAAACGCAGACGCACACCCGCACGCACAAATATAGTTATACACTCGCACGCAAACACTACGCCCTGCTTCGATACTTAAAACCTCTTAAAATTCTCCTAAAATAAACCGAGCAAAAATACATTTATAAGACCAGCACCCCGATTGTGCAAACAAATCAAGGATAAATTAAACCAATAACATCATGAATATAAAACAAAATAGTCATGGCTAGCCAGTTTTGCACAATATTGAACTGTTAAATACATAGTGGGCGTGGTCTGTAGAGAGAGTGTGTGGCAGCAAATCCAATAGGATTTCACGCTGAGAGGAAGAGGAGGGTCTCGGAGAAGGAAGTGAAGTTGATTGACGGACAGATCCTCTGTAGATCCATGCCCAGAGTCTGTTTTCTTTTCAATCGGTCACTCCCGTTCTCTCCTCCACCCTCCGTCTCTGTTGCCCTGTTCGACACACTCGCCTCCCGAGGGCTGAAAAAGCAAAAACCCAGCGATGGAGGGAGACGCGATGGTGGAAAAACCAAAGAGGAGGGAGGAAGGAGAGAGGGAGGAGTGAGGAACGGCGAGGTATGAGGCAGAATTAGAGGGCTCGCTCTCGCTGCTTAGCCACCAAATGCTCCTCCCATTTCCTGTTTGGGGCAGGAAGTGGGTGTGGCCAAACAAGTAAAAGCGGTGAAGGAGGCAAAGCCAGATCAAGGTGACGGACGAGTTGAGTTTGTCTCTCGCTGGCATCTTATCGACCAGCGAATGAAAGAGCTGGCTAGCTTCCTGTTGGCCAGAGAGTGTCTCTCTCTGCCCGTGGCCCCCTACAGCAGCCCTGTTGTGGCTGTTGGTCCGTCCCTCAAATCCTTCCCCCCCTTGGCTAGGGGTGGCGTGTCACCTTAATCCCACCCCCAGGCTGGCAGGGCTGTGCTCCAAGGTTCCTTAGCTTTGGAAGAGGAAGAGAAATGAGATTTCAAACAGGGTTTTCCTCGCCCCCGTTTACTCAATACAGCGCTTCATCATCAGTGAACCAAGAAGGAGGAGTTGACCTTTGACCTCAAGTGGGTACGGTCAGGTTTGAATCCTTAACAGACCCCCCCCCCCACGAGCTGGTCTGCCGTCCCCTACCTGGCTTCATGGCGGCCAGACAAACAACAATAACACAACACCAAAGTAGGCAGAGGAAATGAAAACAATTAACACACTATGTCAACGGCAGGAAATCCATAAAAGGACTTCCTGCTTCTGTTGATTCCTTTCTACCTTTCCTTCATCCCTGCTTTCCCCTTGCATGTTTTTTGCTTGTCTCTACTTTTCTGCTCTTCACACTTTGAGGACATGATAAACTGTGAGGCACTTTAGAGACACACTCAGACACGTGTGGAGAACACACGCACTCACGTACACGTACAAATAGAGAAAATCATAGATCACACACACGAGCATACACTCAGATATTATAGAGTATAGTGTGGTATACTTTACTACAAATATTCACACACATACAAACTTATAGAAACCAACAAAGTCATAACCAGGTGTTTAAGGTTGCGTCACTGGCCGCCAATGTCCAGAACGGTTACGTCTGGCAGAGAGGCAGACAGTGTGTGTGTGTGTGTGTGTTTGCGTGTGTGTGAGGGGCGGGGACAGACAGAGCCAGCTGCGGCGCTGTAACCCAGCACTGACAAGCGTCAGTCTCTGATGATGTCAGAGGGGCCGGTCGGCCGATCGAACCCGTCAAGCCGACTCCTACAAACTCGTCACACACTCATTATCCTCGTCCTCCAACAGCCCGCTGTTCCTCTGCCGCGCGCCTCCAATCACAACCGAGCTTCTGTGGTGCCCCTCCTCCTTTGCTTCCCCCTCTTCCTCCTCCTCTTCTCGTCCCCTCCCCCCTGCTAGCAGCTCCTGCCGCTCCTCCACCGAGGACGGTCCGTGGATGGAACCTCTGCTTCCTCCGGCCTCTTCCCCGCCCTCGCTGACCGCTTGGTCCCTGTGCGTTGCTGCTGCTGCTGCTGCTGCTGTGTGGAAGGGGAGGAGGTTGCCATTGGGGCTGTGCTGGGAGGTGGAGGAGGTGCTGGATGTGGCGTTTGTGGCGCTGCTGCCGTTGAGAATGTTGTTGGCTGCGTGCTCCATCTCCTCGATGGTCATGTCGCAGGCGTCAGCCAACTCGGCTTTGGTCACCTCAATGAACGACGGGTCCTGGGCGAAATGACCCAAACCCTCTGATATTAGCACCTTGAGAGGGAAATGGGAAATGGACAAATAAACGGAGAGGAAGGAAGGGAGACAAAAAGGAAATGTGGGGATTATTTTCTAGACTTTTAATGGTGTTGTCATCAAATTGCTTGTTTTTTATATAAAAAAGCAGTGTCTATTTGAGGCACTTATTCCAGGACAAAAGTCTATAAGTCTTGACCTCTCAATCATCATAATGTCTCATTTGAAACATTTCAAAGACCCCAAGGGGTAAAACACTCAAACGTATCCTGTGACCTTATGAATTGCTGACATAAGACAAAAAAAACAACTGACCGCCTCCACCAGACTGCCTGCGCTGCCGTGACACAGTGAGCTGGAGTCTTTTCCCAGCAGCGAGGGCACTGTGAGCGACACCGGCCGCTGTGGTCTTGGATTGGAAACTGACACGCTGGGGCTAGGACTGGGCCCCCTGCTGTTCCCATTACTGTCGCTGTACCTAGGGGCAATCATTTGATTGTTATTATACTTACCGATTCTACAGTTACATGATTGCCATCATAACTGATACTTTTCAAGGTACTTAGTCTCACCAGGGCCCACAGTTGACAGAGGGCAAACTGGTATTGAGCTTTTCATGAGAGTTTGAGCCCTCTAGCCTCAGAGAGGGCACTCGCTGGTAGGAGGCATCACTGCCATGGGCTAGAAAAACAAAGAGAGGAGAAACAATTAGGAGACAGAGCCCAACTCAAAAAATGAAGCATGGTAAGAAGACTTGTACACATAGGGTCCTTCATAGCCACGCTTCCCATTCATTGGCCATGTAAGCAGCCCTGCTATACATTCTAGTAGCGCTGTGTGGCATTCTTTTAGACATAGGGTGTTAAGTTGGCCACTCCTCAATAACATGAGGTTAAGGTCTAGGCTGATTTCTGTAAATCAGGGGTGTCAAATGTCACCCCGCATCAATTCACCATTGAACAAAAATAAAGACAGATCCAGCAATCCCATAACTTATTTCTTGTCTCAAATTGTCTGAAGAACATTTCAGTAAACTATTTTGTAAGCTTCCAAATCAGCCACCATGTTGGTTCAGAAAGCGTTTGTCCAATCAGGTGCAGCCAGGAAGTATAAGCATGTTTATAAGAAGGTTGAGTGTGACCATCAGCACCGCTTTCTGTTATGTCCAGCAAGCATCCAATGCTGGAGGCCACTCTGGACACCTATCATAATTTTGCTTGCTGAAGAAAAGCAACATTTCTGACAAACAGCTTTTTGGATTTTGAACTGTGCAGAGGCTGCAGCATACCTGTGGGACTGCCTGGAGGCGTGGAGCACAGCCGGCTGAAGAGGGTAGGTGAGTGACTCCTTCTTAACAGAGGACTCAACCCTGCGACTGCCAGAGCCTGGAGGAAGAGAGAGCGGAGAAAGAGTGTTGGAGATGAGCAGAGAGGGGGGGGGGGGGATTATAGCTGGGATGGTTTTAACTGTTTACAACTTGTTTATGTGTATTTATGTTGAAGAGGATTCGAGGAAAACTTCTACCTGATGATGTACAAGGTGTAAGGGTACGGCCGTCTTCTGGGAGACGTCTGGCCTTGACTGTCTCCTCAGACACTCCAGATGGAAGGACGATCTCCGCCCTAACGCATGGATACACACACACACACACACAACAATAATGCAGACACATGTAAAAATAGGTAAAATACAGAAATGGAGGCATTGTATTAAGTTGCACGTGTGGTTACTCACCCAGAGAAGTGGGGCAGAGGAAGACTCTCCTGGGAGACTGCCACCCTCCGCCTCCTCTTCTGTCTTCTACCTCTTCTCCTCCCTCCATGGGAGTCAACTGCTTACATGTGTCATCATGATACACCAGCCTAATGAGCACACACAAGAGGAGTTAATGAAAGACCCACCTCCAAATCTACTCCAATGCAGAGATAAAAGCCAAATTATTGCTGTGTGTGTGTGTGTGTCAGTAGTACATGTCAGAGGAGAGCGAGTGGTCGTCCTCATGGTACTCCCTGTCGTCGGCGTAGCTCTCATCGTACGTCTCCTCTGTTGACCCCTCGCCTCTTCGGATGATCGGCAGACGGCTGTCACTTGAGTCCGAGCTGCCAACGAACAAACAAGCACACAACCCGAGACAAACAAACAAAAAAAAACAAACAAAATGAACATAAACACAGACCACAGACAGAGTAACAGGTAGACGAGTAGGCAGACAGATGTAAACACAAACACGTAGACAAAAAGAAGCAGCTGATTAGCAAAAAACTCAGAGAGGAGCGTAGGAGGAGAGAAGGAGAAACCCACTGAGGTTTAACTACTGCATGTAGGAGAAGGACAGAGGGGGATGGAGAAGAAGAGGAAAGGGAGGAGGAGAAGCAGGTGGGAACTATTTTGTTAGAGCAAAATGTAAAAAAGCATCAGAGGCAACAACTGGAATATGACTGATAGCACTGATAGCACGACTGAGGTGCAGACATCTTTAAAGAACAACAAGAAGGACGGACAAGATAACGTCTTGGGATGTGATGTTGTTAGTTGGTACTTGGAGAGCAGCATTTCAATGTAAGCCTACAGGGAAATTTATTTTTTATGCTGCTCTCATCATTTAAAATGAAAGCCAATAAAGAATCAGCCCTTTCTACTCATCTCTGAAGAAGAGGACGAAATGCCTGGATACAATTTAGTGTTCAACTCCACATGTCTATCTCAAATGCTGAAATCGAAATTGTATTTTGTATTTTATTCCCGCTGCGTGGCTTAATCTCAACTCTGTAAATAATCTGTATTAGGTTGTATTGTCTTTGTATTCCAAAGATGTCTTATCACACTATCTGTCCACATCTGTTTCATACTCCAGACTTAAGCTTTAAGGAAGCATCTTGACATTTGAAGTATAATCTTTTCTTCTTCATCAGATTGTCAGGTTAAAAGGCTACATCATGCCAACTCCAAGAAACCACCTGTTAATGGTTGTGTTTCAAATTCACAAGTAAAAAAAAACATCTTAGCTCGCAGCTACCAGTGCCCATCATTTTTAATGGTGAACTTTCACAAAAACAAATATTAATCTCATTTTTTTTTTTTTTTTGCACCAGCACATACAATTCTCAAAGAACTGCCTGGTGAAAAATTACATTTCAAATTGTCAAGATGTTCCTTTAATCCACAGCTTTTAAAGGGCTCCACAGCAAACTCTGGGTTAGAGCGTATTTGATTAAAACCTGACTAAGACTTTTCTGGATGAGATCAAGCTCACTACACATGGCAGCTGGGTGAAGGTTACTCTGTCACTAAATCAAGCAAATCCAAAGAGATGGTGATTCGGAAAGCTTATACAATGCTTTGGCTGTAATGGAGCACTCAAATCTAAATCAACACACAGAAAATCAAGGGGTTCAACTCATCTTGCTCCCTCATTTACTGTAACCAACCTCCATACACTTACGCTGATCTTCTAGGATCAAAACTAGGGCTGCACAAATCTAATCTAATTATTGATGAATCTTACTCTATGGCCAAGTGCAACATAAAAATCGCAGAAGCTGCAATTTTTTGACAAAGGCAAAATGTGTGACAAAACATTAATGCAGTATAATAAAGTAGTTTAGTGCTGCAGAGATGCCCTGGCCAACAAATCGTGTTCTTCTGATAAGTCAGAAAACACATTAGCTTGGTAGAGAACCCAACAATTGTCCCATCATAATGATTTTTAATACGTTTTGTCAATAAAAATAAAATTTGTGAATTGTGAAAGATATTGCAATCCCAATATCTGTGTAACAATTAAGATATGATTTATTTTTATCATATTGTGCAGCCCTAATCACTACTAAAGCTAAAGTCTGGAAGATGTAATGTTTCTTGAAAAAGTAATAAATGACTAACATGTTAATGTGCCGTTCTCATGTCTTTGAAAAAAGGATTGGAGTATAAGGTTTTTACTGAGGGTGGTGCTAATGGAGAGGTAATTTAAATCATTGAATCCACTGATCCCATGAAGCATAGAGACTGTATGTTGAAGAAATGTAACAGCAATCTTCTCTCTTATCTCCTGTCAGAAATGGAAAATGTTCATCCCCCAGAGGATCAGGTTATACAAAGTACGCTAACTCAAATGTAAGGGGGGGGTCATCAAACTCATAAAGGATCTGGGGACCATGAAAAACCAGAGCAAATTTCATGTCATTCTAGCTAGTTGGACAGGCCGACTGAAATTGTGTCTAACCCAGACCTGCCATTAAATACAATAAAACAGCAGAGAACAGCAGCAGTAAGAGCCTTTGATAGGAAAGGTTTGGACATGTTGCACCAAACAGTCTATCCATGGCTTTGGTAGCAGTCTTTATAGTAGCAACGCAGAGGCCTGGCTTTTGATATACTGTAGCAACCAAAGCATTATGTGCATAGCAACAAGTCTCATTATAGCACTCTGACAGCAATGCCAATTTATATAGCGTTATGAAATCTTATTGCACGCATTTAGGGGACTAACACAACACACACACACACAGAAACGCACACACACACAGGCACACACACTCCCTCTCTGTCCCCTGGCAACATACCGCATGAGGGTGTCATAAAAACACGTCCTGCTCGCCGACAGAAAAAACAAAAATATAGGGAAAGAGAGGAGGAAGGAAACAGAGAGTGAAGGAAATACAAGATTTAAGTCCGTACTGAAACGTCATGTTGTTTATTATGTTAGCTGACAAGTTAAATAGCTGTAATGATGTTCTTGAAACGAAAGAGACAGACTAATGCTTCTTGCTGCGGTTCAAGAACACGTTAGGTCGGAAAGGAAAAAAAGACTCTCAAACAGCACCTTAATAAAAGACGATGTTAAAACACCTGATAAGACGTAGATGTTATCTGCTGTTGGCCTCACTCACCTCTTTGGAGGAAAGCACCACGCTGATCTTGGTAGCAGGATGGGGGTGAGCGGCTGTCCTGTGTGCCCGTCCACAGTACTTATGGAGGGGCTTGGGAACCGACTGATTCCCTGGGTCGCCACCCCTGCCATGCCGGTGTTGTTGGCGTTGTTGATGTTGGCATTGGAGCCAGATGAGGAGTAAGAGGACGGGGTGAAAGTGGTTGAGTCCATGAGCTTTTCGTGGGACGGACTTTCGCCTTCGCAAGGGGAGCCCTTCTGGCTGATGTGCAAGGGACGCTGGGTAGTGAAGGACTGTGGGAAGGAACTGCGGCCATCGCTCTGGTTGTAGTAGTTGACGTGGTTGCTGAACAACCCGCCCGTGCGCTGTAGGGTGAGAGGAGAGAGAGACAGATGAGGGGAGGAAGAAAGGTAAATGAGATAATGGAAGAGACAGAAATAGAAGAAGAAGAGAGGAAAGGAAAGACAAGAAAAGAAGATGAGAATACTGGAAAAAAAGCAGGGGGTTAAGATAACGCAAGATAACGTTTAAATCAAAATGTTATATCTTTATATCTTAACTACACTCAGACACTCAATCAGATTTTCTATTGTCACATTCACTGCTGGCAGCAACAAAACTTTACTCAGCCAAGATGGAAATGCAAGAACTGTATTTTACAGATGAAATCTTTAGCATGGGAGCAGAGCTATGGGACTGAATGAACTCGGCACTAAGTCTTGGTCAAAACTCTCTGTAATGCTCATAACAGATACATGTAAGAGGGGTGGTGGGATTCTCTATATTTAACATTTATTAAACACCTATTTCTCTCTATATGTGTTAGATAGAGTATGTAAAAGTAACATAATACAGCAGCAAATAATTCAAAGCAATGGCAATGATATTGTAAATGGAGGCTTATAAGTAGCATAACTCACCCTTGAGCGAAGAAGTGTATGTGTGTATATTTTTTTTTGTCAGAGGCTTATGCCTTGATTTCACTGAGCACAGCTGTATGATTTCCGTCCTCCACATGGCTTCATATCCCAATGGAAGCATTAGAGAAATTGAGCGTTTTGCCTGCTCGCTTTGGTTGATTTGCTGAAATTTGGTTGATTTGGTTGTTTTAGGGTTAAGTAGGCTATGTACGGTGTTTTATTTTGAAAATGTACCTGATTCTCTATGTTATTACTGTGTCTGACTTCTTGCATGGTTAAAGCTGCACTATACAGCTTGATGCAGCATCTGTCAAAAACAGACTAAGCACATGTTTGAAGTGCAGCAGAGCTGACAGCTGCTTTTGGGACACTTCAGACAATTCTGCACTTTATGCTCTGGCATCACATACCTTGTTAAGAACGTTTTTTGGTGGCCATGTCGCAGCTGGAACATAACGCAACTATGCCCGGTGGAATCAAGCGTACTTACAGTGCTCAATTGTTTGAGGAAATGATCTTGTCTATTAATTTTATAGTTTTCATTTAAAATAGAACATGTGTTGTTCTTATTTTGCATTTGCAGCCACTGGATTGTCTTCTGAAATGCAAGTGACGAAATACTAAAATTTGGATCAGTATCTGCAGTGATTGGTAGCCAAGCTTTGTGGTGGAGTATGAGCCTTTTTTTTAATGTCTTCGAACCTCTGAGCACATGCAAGCGTGTGTGTATGTGCATGGAGCAGTAATATGGCTTCAAGCTGGGCGCTGATCATCTCTCTCTCTCTTTCTCTCTTTGGAGAGTGAATGAGGGTGTGTGTATCCGACCTTTACCCTGAAGATATCATCCTCGGATGCAGCCGACACAGGCTCCTTCAAGCCTTTGTCCAGCTCCTCCTCCACGGTCAGGTCTCCAGAGATGGCCCTCCGAATCTCTGGACCGATGTCATGCAACGTCCGCAGGCCCGCCTGCACACAGACCAGACACCCGGATTTGTTGCACTTATAGATTAACAGAGTGACCAACATGTTTATGTTGCTGTCAAAACTCTGAAACAAGGCAGCTGTACTCACACACTTCATACACCATATTCTCTTTCACATTTCTTAAACATTTTGTCACTTTTTGAAAAATCTAACGCTGTTCTCTGAATGTCCTAGGTAGTAAATATGTACAGATTTATGACTGAGGGTAAACAAAACGTGTGTTTGTGTACCTGCAGAGAGAGGGCAGTTTTGGGGGGCACCTTGGCCACCAGCCCTTGTTCTTTCCTCTTCTTAAACTTGCGGAAATATTCCTGGATGAGGAAGGTAGCATAGAACTTCCCGACTGTCACCTCGTCATCTGCAAGAAACAAAAATATTAGAATTATCATGCTTGAAATAACGTTTCATGTTTTTTATACAGAAAAGAAGAGATGCTGCCAAGGTTTAAGCCAAAGTAATAGTAAATCACAGCATGTAGTGTAGTGACTTCTGAATGAGTTCACCTTTTATGTTTACTGTCAGAACTTTGTCGCAGAGTGTACATACCACCAGCAGGGGGCACTACTTGATCCAGCAGCTTCATGCTGGTTCTCTTCCAGATCTTCTTCACTATTGCCCTCAGTTCCTCATTGGCCTGCTCCAGGTTCCCTGTATGCACACGAACAGCATATATATGTGGTATTTTTACAGCCTGTCCAGTGTGAAAACCTCAGCACATGTGTCTGTATTTGTGTTTATGTGACAGTATGTTGTCGGTGCATTTAACACAGGAGTCAGGAGTACCAGAAGTGTTGCTACATCAAGCTGTTCTGGGCACAATGGTAATACATTTAATCCCCATGTTATGCATATATGCCAAAGAGTGTCTACCAGGCTGTATTTTGCAATCTCATCGCGTGTGTCTTAAAGTAACTGTACAACACTGTGTGAGAGTGTGTCATATGTGTGTTACCGTCTGTCTTGATCCTGAGTGCGGTCCTGACCAGGGCAAACAGTGTGGCGTTGAACATCACTGTTCCATCACTGTTCAGAGGCATGTTCATCGACACCAGACGCTGCAGGAGATGGAGTATTTTGTTTAATTTGAAAAGAAAGTGATGCGCAGGTACATTTCCTTGTCAGCTGCCAATCGATGCTGGCAGCTCACAGTAGTTTGACACTATGGTCACGGCTAATTTTCCACTAGAGAGACATTGATGTCTAAATACCTCAAATATTTTCTCTACATGTACGATCTGTTGTCAGTGTGCTATTTGAGTCATTGTGGAAGGTGTTGTGAGCTGTCGATATGTCATCACATCAATATCACAAAGACAAATGTCTGTATATTTATTGCACCCAGCAAATAGAGTGATTTAAATTCTAAAGCCTGATCAAATATTTTGTATATTTTCGCCAGCTCTGCAGCCTTCACACCATATTTGGGAATTTGCAGACCGTGTGTGTGATGTGTTTACCTTGCAGGCGACCCTGTGTGGACAGAGCTTTCCAAATCCGAGGGGAGGCTGGATTCTCCGCAGCAGAGTCACCACGTCCAGGTGTTTTATCCTCCCCCTGGAAACAACACAGATTTCATATTGTAGTGAATGTCTATACAACCTCTGCTGTTAAATGATGAACCATTTGAATGACGTGTATGCTGCTGATTCTCTGTAAACGTACTTAGCTTCTGGGTCATATTCAGCCCAGATCCTCTTGAATTCATCAAGATGATGCGGCCCCAGGATCGACCAATCGCGCGTCAGGTAGTCAAAGTTGTCCATGATGACGGCCACAAACAGGTTGATGATCTGGAGAGAATCAGGAAACCGTCAGAAACTACATGAACGAAATATAGTCATCTAAAGACTACATGTTTCAAATGTTTACTTGTAACATTACTCAGTGAATTATATGAAAAATCATTAAAAAATGTAAAATGAACGTTTGTTTTTCTTCACACTATACTCACCAGAAAGGCACAGAGCATGTAGAAGCTGACAAAGTAAATGATGGCAAACTGGCTGCCACAGTCCTCGGTGGCTGAGCTGTTCTCATTGGTCGATCCTTTCTCACATGGCTGATTGAGCGTGCATGCCAGCATGATCTCCTGCCACGCCTCACCTGTTGCACATCTGATACATACACATGCATACACACGCACAAACAGATACGCACACGTTGACGCACATACGCATGCAAAGGTACGCGGATATACAGGGACGTAAAATAAACATGTGTGCATCCATGCATTAACACACACATACAGGCACATGGACAAGGATATAGTAACACACATTCACACGCACATAGATACAACCACGGAGGGAGGCAGATACACACATAAACACATACACACACATATGCACAAGTGTTAGAGTGTGAACATCATGAAAGCGAAAAAACACTTCACATTAAAATTACATCCTGGTATATAAGATTTACACAGCAACATTAAAAGAAAGAAAGAAATGTCAATTGTTATTTGTTTTTGTTGAATAGATCAAGACCTGTAACAAACTACAAATGTCTTCCATTCTGAATACTTCTGAATCTGCAGCTGCTGTTTTTGCCAGGTGATCATTTTTGGTGGTATTATTTATCAAGTGTTTATTGTTTGTGCGATTTAAAGTACATAGAAGTGAGAAGTATCCACGTCTCTATGAATGGAAGCCCATTGTTATGATATATTCCATGAAGGGGTCAGTACATAGAATATGAATGAAAAAAAATAGTCCATAGATTATTCTAGTTGATATATGCTTTTAGTTTCTATGCTTTTTGTCCCCTGCATGGAATCTTACCATCATCGCAACCACATGGTTCATGTATTACCAGTGGAGCCCTCTGACAACTGAAGAAGGTGTCCTCCTCAGAGGACCAGAGTATTTTAATATCAATTCAGGGTCAAGTTAAGGTAATCATTGTCAACAATTATCAGCTAACAACTGAGCCTACAAGTGTATAGATCGGAGAGTTAGGATGCTGTTGAAGCTGCGAAATAAGAGGTGATTCTATGTCTGACCTTTGATTTTATCGGGATCACTGATACATATTTTCAACTACAACTTTTAAATCTTGGCACAGTGGAAACAAAATGGTCTCATAGAAACATTTTCCCACATCGGCTCTTGGCACGGTTACAGAATTGACAAAATGTACTGTTTGACATTTGGAGATATCCGTTCATTTAAATAATCCAATGTCAGAGGTAACCTCTAATGTAAAACAGTAAATAAATATAAATAAAAAACACTGGAGATCAAAAAAGTAAAAAGAACTTATTATTGTGATGTTACAGAAATGAATGATGCAGGAGGGAGAAGAGGAGCATAACGATAATGTAGAAAGAGTAGAAGAAGCTGTGAAGAGACATGGGAAGGAGACTAAAGACTGAACATAAGGAGTGTGGTCATCTTCCTCACCTGAAGAGCAGCAGCACTGCCTGAGGGAACGTCTGGAAATTGTTGTTCCTGTTGATCTGCGTGTGGTCCCGCAGCGCTATCTTACCAAACATCTGCACGGAGGGAAGGAAGTAGTCACAGCACACAGGATATGACGTCAGCATTGACAGGAGGAAGGGACTGCTCACTGGGACAATCAAATTAGAGGCCGGCTGTCCCCCAGAAAATCTAATCAAAGTGTCTCCCTCTCATCATCACCGACAAACAAACAAACAACTTATAGGTGAGACAAAAGGACACACGGAGAGAGGAGGAGAGGACACACAGACTGGCAACAGTTAACAGGAGGAGGAAAAAGTGGAGGACAGAGCGACGACGTGACCGGATGGGAACTCTGGATGACAAGACTCCAGGAGGACAGACACAGGACGGAGGCCAGCTAGAGGAGAAGGTGAGAGAGAAGAAAACACAACAGAGGGAGGGAAACAGGGCAACAGCTTACCTGCATGCCGATGACAGCGTATATGAAGAATAGCATCACTATAAGCAGAGCTACGTAGGGCAGTGCCTAAAGAGGAGAGACACACATTAGTAACAAGTTGTGGACAGTAGTATTCTGCACTGAGGCTGGAGTCCTTTCACTTTCATTCAAACCTTAAATATCCAGTAAACTACAATTAATTTTGGAAAAAAGCTTGATAAACATCACGCAAAAGCATTTTTTGCTTTTGGTTTGTTTTATAAATCAACAGATGCAGTATGAAAAATGAAGTGAAAGTGAACTGATCTGCAGCGTCGTGCGGCACAACACCAAAAACAAACCAGGACAAATCATCTGACTTAGGAGTGAAAAACCTCAGTAAATTCATAAACTGCTCTCTGAATTTAGCCAGGAGACCAACATCGCCGGAACAGGTATATCTTTGATATTTACATGCCTGGAAAACTGAGCTCCTGGCTAACATTACCCCTGTGACTGGGCGAGAAGAGCCAAACCAAGTTTAATCACGTGTCAATATGGAAACTGTTGACTAACGAAATAAGGATAAAAGGTACTGCCAGCCTTAAAAAGCTGATTTGTTTTAAGTATAGTAGTATATTCATGACCACTGCTGTTTTAAATGTCACACAATGACTGGGTTGCACCAACAAAAACTAATGCATAATGCATAAGTAAAAACTAATCTCCATTTAAATTCAAGTTTATTGAAGTAACCAGAACTAAGGAGTTAAATCAACATGGAGAAGCTTGCTTATCCAAACTGGTAAAAAACAAAGAAATACAATCTAAAATAAAGACATAAATTCGCCTGCTGTCCTTAAAGCTCCTGAAGTGTAAGTTTAAGGTTAAAGTTTAAGGTGGAGTTGAACATTTTGGTGCAACAGAATCTAAAGTGAAACCATTATTTAGGTGTGTTTCAAATTTCAGTGACTGAAGTAGAACATGGAGTGGCCCATCTCGCATAACACAAGACAGAGAACAGATTATTTTTTATTTCCCTATCTCTATCAAATGATTTCATTTTTTTGGTGGAGTGCTTCGTTAAACTTGTCTATTGCTTAACCCACCTACAGGGGATGGTAAGCTTTCAGAGGTTAGTAGTAGGGTGTTGGAGGGAAAAGGGAGTAGAGGAGGAAGAAGTGGAGGAAGAGGAGGAGAGATGAGTAAGAAAGAGGAGAAAAGAGACTGCTGGTTAAGTGTCTGGAGTTCCTGCCTGTTTCGTATCTTTTTGTCCCTACACCCCTCCCTGCCTCTGCACCAAGACTCCTAAACCTCCTCTCCGTTACCTCACGCCATCCCTCTTTCTTTTCCTCCTTCCCCATCTAGACTGAACTGTTCCCACTTGTCTGACTTCTTATGAAAGTAGGAGGTGGAGACGAGGAGGGAGGAGGCGAGGAAAGGAAAGGGGGCTTGTGAGACTCCACCAGGCTGGATTTACACAAGAACGATGATGTTTTTAGCCCCATGTGACTCAGATCTGAAATTAGAAGATAATCTGTACAATAAAAACAACATTAAATGGATATATTGTGGCTTAATTTAGCAGATAATATTAAAGTATGCTATTCTTACATCTACATATAGAGAATAAACTTGAGAATTACTACGTTATAACATATAACATTTTAATCTAGTTAAAAAAGTACTTATAGTACTAATACATCAATCTGCATCGCATCAGGGTTAAAGCTCCACTTTCCGTCTTGTATAAACCCAACCCCCTGTTCTAGCATGTTGTGTCCGGTTCTCCCCTCACTTGGAAGGATTTGATGAAGGTCCACAGCAGGGTCCGAATCCCTTCCCCGCGAGACAGCAGCTTCACCAGCCTCATCACGCGGAACAGCCGGAAGAAGGTGATGGAGATCCTGGCGTTCTCTTCAGAGTTCTGCAGTCCCTTTTGGTGGGGTTTGGTGTTTTTTTTTTAGAAAAAACACAGGACGCATGGAGGACACATGCAGATATGTAGGGGAGGGAAGCACACGCACATACACACACACACACACACGCACACACACACACACATAAAGGTAAAGATGATCGCACAAACATCCAAACATACACACGCAGACATACATATGCAGAAATGCAGACGTACAAGTACCATTCGTTCGCATATTCCCACCCACACATATGTGTGGATGTAAATATGTATATCATGCACACACACACACACACAAACGCACACACACATACACACTGAGTTAATAAATGGAAATCTGCGTCCTACAAAATCCCATCAAAATCAACTGACAAAAGAGATCTGGGAGAGAATCGGGCAATCATGCTTATTTTTCTGGCTTCATGGAAAAATCACTTGGCAACAAAGAGATTCACAAACCAGCCATCAGCTTCCTAAATGCACCTATATCAAGCTTTTGTCCTGTTATAGACTGTCCAACTGTTCAAATAGACAAATCAAAATTCCTTTGCAGTCTTTAAAGGAACCTTACCACACCATCAAAACTACACTTTAAATGTCTCCAATAGTCTTTAGTCACCCTGCTGTTACTTCTACCTCACTACAGTGCTGTCATAATCAAGCTAAAGAAAACACTCCTGGGTGTTGTTTCTATATCCAATTACAGGTAAATCCAGCCTTGCAATGATGTTTGACAAACAAGCACTGAAATACTTCAGGAGCTCCTGAAGTAAATCATCTGACTAAGCTGAACGATTTGGATATCCTGCACCGCCGTGGACTAAAATTCTAATAGCTGAGACCAGGCCGGAGAGATTTCCATCAATGGAGCTAAGTTCTTTCATAAATCACTGATAACACCTCACAACGGATACAGTACAAGAATCCTCGCCTGCAGGCAGATTCCTGTTTCAATAAATCATGCAGGCAGGCTAATTGTTTGTCTGTCACGGTGCAACTGGCCACCGGGAGAAACAATCCTGAGATGACATTCAGGTGTATAAAGATATTTCTGCAGAATACAGCTAGGTAGAAAGATAATATTTCCATGGGTAGCAAATCTCCTCATCTTTAATTTTTGTTTACTATGATCTTCTAGAAACTGTTCTCATCCCAGAAAGCATTCTGTTTACAGAGCCTCTTGCTATGAACCTGCAATATTTTGCATCTCAATGCAAACAACCAAAGCACTGTTTGATTAAATGTTATTCAGAATATACCCTAGTAAAGCCATGAAGTGTAGGCTTGAGAGGCAAAGTAGCTTTCTGTCTATTGTCCCAGTACTCATCCACAGGAAATAACTGCGATGAAATATTCAGCCTTCTTGCTGAGTGCTATTCTAATACAGATTTACTTATTTATGCTGCTGCTGCTCGTTCTCTGGGACAAAAAGGCGGAAAAAAACAATGGCGATTTGTGTAAAAAGCACGGTGCAGCTAATACAGCAACTAAGGATTCAGTATATTATTCATAATAATACAACAAACAGTGGATAAAGAAGCCAAAGTTACCATATCATACAAATCATCAGCAACATCATCAGCATAGCAATTATGCAAAACTACATTTTTCCACTTCAGTGCACCAGGATGCATTGGATAACACCTGACACATAACAACCAAAACAATGCCACACTATGTCTGTCTTCACTGTAATAATAAAATATGACCCTCAATACACCAGATCAACTTATCTGACCTCTAAATCTAAAATCCGTTGCGTGCCATTTGTGTTTTTCCAAGAGGCCATCAATTCTTTATGCTAATCCCACAGAGAAAACACAGTGTGCTCCTCAAAAGAATGTGCCATTCTCATCACATCTTGGTGCAGTTTGGGATAACTGATGTCAAATTTTACTTTTCAACATAATACATGTTAGAGTTGTGTTCAGGTTATCTATTATAATATAACTATGGGATTACTGTGAGCAGGTTGGTTATTTTCTAGGGGTAATTGTCACATTTTTCTAGTGTTGACAAGTAACCCGAGACATGAGTTTTGCCAAACTCCATTAACAGATATGCTGAAAATGACACATCCTTACGAGGAGTGTATATTCTGTACTGCATGTAATACCACAACTGGACCACAGTGGGGACCATTGCACCATTGAGAGAGGGGGGCAGTGAGCGGGAAAGGTACAGTGACAGTAAGTGTAAAAGAGAGAGAGAGTCTGAATATGAAGAATAGTTTGAATAATTCAGAGACATCCAAACAAATAGACTGATACACAAATAGATAGATAGATAGATAGATAGATAGATAGATAGATAGATAGATAGATAGATAGATAGATAGATAGACAGATAGATAGATAGAGACAGACAGACAGACAGACAGACAGACAGTCTGATAAATAGATAGATGGCAGGCCAGTGGAGAAGAGTGAAAGAAAGGGAGACAGCGTGACAGCGTGACCATGATGGCTTGCACCCATGACAAAGCACTAAAAGGTACCACACCCAGAAGGGAAAGGGGAACAGGTTGCAAGCCACGGGGGAGATGGGGGGCAGCGGGGGCAACCATTGCCACACAAGGAAAGTCACAAGACTCCAGTTATACTTGGCCTTGACAATACAGTGTCCTTCACCATACACACATATGATATATATATATATAAACACTTAAAAGTACAAACAACAGCTATATAAACGCAACCCTGGACATGCTGCAGAAGATGACAGCAGGAGGGACAGAGGAGAGGTGACAGGACGGATGTAAAGCCAAAAGTTTTGGATCATACCATGGATGGCGTAGCAGAAGGAGGGATGGAAGGATGGGAGGATGGAGGGATGGCGGAGGAGGTGGGGAGGCGGGCGAGGTTACCGTCGGAGCGTACCATTGGCCTTACCGCAGGGGGGTGAGAGGAGGAAGAGGAGGAGGAGGAGGACGAAGAGGAGGAGGACGAGGACGAGGAGGAGTCAGCTGGCTTTAAGGAAAGGCAACAAAGATCAGCACCAGAGCAGCGCCTCGGTGTGTGTGTGTGTGTGTGTGTGTGTGTGTGTGTGTGTATGTGTGTGTCACCGTGCACGTACAGTTATATCGTGAAGAGTGGGGAGAATTTTGCAGCAGCCCAGGCAGAAAAATATCTCTCAAACCACCAGGCTAGTGAGGGTTCAGTCTCTGATCAACCCTCACATGATGGAAATAATTTCATCTAGGCCAGCAGGGAGAGTTCTGTACGATATTACTGCATATAGAGGCTGGCCACATCAGGATGAGTCACTTCTTATCACAGTACGAGAAGATTGAAACATGTAGGAAGTGTGAGATATTGGGAAATTGCTTGAGGACTAAAGAAATGAATGATGGTCTGATTTTGTATGTGTCTATGTGCAACTAAGCATGTGTCATGTGAGCCCATAGGTTTGTGTATATGACGGGGGATAGAGGGGCGCCTCTGTAGCTATCTGTTTTTCTTTCTGCCAGCTGAATATATAATAAGCTTTGGCTTAACCCAGGCTACGTTTACCAAAAGCATCTTGGCATTAAAGGACAATGCCTCCCTTGAATTTGTGTTATTCAAGCTGTTTGATCGACCTGAAAATTGTCAAGATTTCAATGAAATTAGAAATGCTATGAACTCATTGGAAGTTAAACGCACAGTATGTATTTTCTACAAAAGACGTAGCTTGATGGCATTATGAAATACCGTGGGATCATAGCAGTCTTCAATGTTTAACAACCACCATTACCGATGGAAATCTATCTGACATAACGCGGACATTGTTCACGGATTAAGTAATGTATTAATGTTTAATGTTTATTTTCATCTAATGTTGTCCTGTAAGTTAAAGTGACCAAATGAAACTCACTGTTATCTTGAGTAAAATTACATGGAACATTGTTGAAAACATTCGGGTTAATGTACGTAGCACAACTAAATAATACAATATATCCCAAAGGTTGAGTCATTTTAAGACATTTCCTTAAGCCCCTTTTGTCTATATATGTTGTCTGTGGTCCAGTACCTGTCAGTTAACCAGACCACAACTTCCATCTGCTTTCAGGTCAAACAGGCATTAGAATACCACAATATTAAAAAAAGACAGGGTGTTAAGATCATCTCAGTCAGTTCCACTGCAATGATTTTAGACGCTTTTGGAAATCAGAGCCCACAAGTATTTACGTAACACTGAGAGGCACAAAGATCAACATACTGTGGGGGGACACTAATTGGTCGTCCCTGGTACTGCAACATTTGACACTGCTGGGAGTGATAGATTAACCTGTAGTTCAATCTATGACTCAGGAGCTGTTCACTCTGCTTTGGTATGGGCTCTGTTAGAATACCTTGCCACTAAACATAATGCTTCATTACTCCCATTCTTTCCTGGAATAAAGACGGGACTGAGCAGATGAAATCTACTTTGAAGGGATGAAAGGAGAAGGAAGAGAGGAAGGAAAGTTGGAAAGAAGCAACAAAAGATAGAAAAAAGGAAAGGAATTGGAAGGACATAAGGAAATTAAGGACAGAGGGTGAGAATACAGCGAGAAAAGGGGGAAGTAATAAAGCATTTCAAGGTATTCTAACAGAGCCATACACACAACTTTATGATCACACACAATAATGATGTACACAGAGTGATAGATTACTATATTTTATTTAAGCATACGTAGAAACTTGTTTTAATCGGCTAGCAACGAGGAAGCTAATCTTAAAAATATAGGGTATTTGTATGTGTGTATGTATGTATGTGTATTTGTGCAAAGGCTGAGGCATTATGTTGTGAAGGGAAGGAAGGACAACTGTAGGAAGTAGGAAAAGAAGGGAGGGAAGAGTGATGCATAAAGGGAAGACAAGGATGAGTGGGAAAGATGGGCAGGAGGGAAGGAAGGAAAGGGAGGAAAGGACGCAGGGAAGGAGGATGGCACTGATTTACACTAAGTGCAGTAGTTAAACTGAAATATGGAAGAATCTGGATATTTGTCTGTGTGCATATGTGCGTGTGTGAGTTACACAAAGGGCCAGCTGGTTCAATTTAAGCATGATTTAAATCTGAATTTGCTTCAATTTCTACAAGAAATCAAAGCTGTGAACCAGTCTCAGATTAAACTCAATTAGAATATTTCTCATTATGAAGGGACACAAAACAAATTACAGAGACTACAGTGGAATTGTGGCCCTGGAGGATCCGTGCATGGTGGTGCAATTTTAACCAAACTAAAAACTCAGTCGAAAATCAAAACAGTGAATTTGTGAATAATATACAGTAGTCCTTTCAGGCTGAACTACAGTGCGGATGTGAGCTACTGCATTTTCAGCTCGTCGGATATATGAACGCGAGCTGTTTTCTCACATTGCACTTCATATTTTCAAGCACAGATTTCATCAGTTCAGTCAATTCAGTAGGTAACATGGGTTTCTAGAGAACATTCTTACCCTAGGATTGAGGTTTACACACCTCTTTGCTTTTTATCCATTTATCGTAACGTTGTAATACTGTGACGTGCATTCTCATTTAATGTTAAATGTGTTTTGATGAAAACACACAACTATTATCAGAATGAATTTTTAAATTTATAGCAGATAACTGGCTGGCCTCTAAGGGTATATGAAAAGCATGAGACCCATGTCACCCAGCTTGCATCTCAGGTGAGCAAGCAACACCGCAAACCAACGAGAAAGAAGTCAGAGAAAGAGAGAGATAAACGTCCATAAAAGAAGAGATAAGTGAACCGAAAAAGCTCAGAAGGAGAAGGAGAGAGATGAAGAGGAGAAGAGGAGGCATTCCGGATAGAGAGAAAGAAAAAGAGAAATAGATGCAGTCCATACTGGCATCCTCTGCAAGACGACGCTCAGAGCAAACCACTACCAATCTGTTCACACTACTTCTACTCAAACCAAAACAAAAAAACATAAAAGAAACCATGTAAGATTTAAGAAGCACCCGCAGGTTGCTGGGGAGAATTAGAGACCCAGGATTAAGGAAAGGATTCTGATTCAAAGACCACAAAATGTGCATCTAATCTAAGTCAACAAGCACCCAACAGAGCAGCGAAGTGGGTGCACTCAAACAGGCTCTTTTGGCCATTTAATATTTACTAAAGGCAAAGTGGAAACATTTTAAAAGCTGGCCCGTTACTGCACTTCAATGTGTACTTAGGAATGCAATGACAGAGAGGTAGTTGTTGGCAAGCTGCCGCTATTGGTTTCTAATTGCATTGCTCAGTACGTTAAAAAGCATTCACTTGTGCTTCAGTGTCTGATGAAATGCAGTAGTGGGCTAAAATCTAAAATGTCTGAGTGACCGGGTCCCAGTTCAAAAACAGTCAAAGAGTTCTCACAGGATTAAAGTGCGGAGGGTTTCTTAAAAAAGAAAGATAGAAAAGGTAGCTTGGGTATCTCATCACCCAAATCATTAAAAGAAAATACACTAGAGGAGAAGAAGAAAAATAAAAGACTTGGGGCATGCCTTTAGGTTAGGGGTGAGAGAGAAAAATAATGAATCATTCAAAAAGAACTGCAAACCAAATCAAAGGCAGACTCCAAACCAAAGTGTTAAGTGCAACATCAGTGACTTGTATAGATGACAAAGATGTATATCTCTGGCCCAACGAACATCAGTACTAAGGCAGCTAATCAATCAGTGATTAAATGGTGTCAGTTCCTGACAGAAATGTCATATTAAATTGATTTTGTCTCTCTATTTAATTACGTAATTATATGCTCTTTGTATGTGAATATACTTTACTTGAAATTCAGTATCTGCAAGGCAACAAAAAGATAATAAACATTTATGATGCTTTTATGATTCCCCGACATTGAACAACGGAAAAAACATAAAATATCCAAGTACAGATTGGAAATTACCCAGTGTCGTTTCTAAGCAGCTTTGTCAGCCTCTCATGGGGACAAATGGATTCCCTTCCTAAAGGCACGAAAACAACTGCCAAGCTCAAACACCCCAGGGATACACTAACCTTATTTGTATGCCTGACCAGTGCTGTCTGAGGTGAAACACACTGCATTCCACTGAGGGGGAACATACCGGTGTACCCCTGTGCGTATCTTTTCTTTGCTTCATGTCCTCAAACCAGCAGCAGGCTGAGGGTGTGATGGGATTTCATCCAACCGTACTTAATGCGCATCAACATGTGGTATACGTGTATCTACAGTCAATGTGACATAATCTAAAACTGGTGAAGCTTAAATCCACTGTGATATTGGGTTTTGGTGATTTTGGCATTATGGTGGCCATCTTAGTTTTTTGGAACAAGACGTGATCATTTGTGGATGAGAGGGTGGAGCTGGGGAGTATATCTTGATCGGATCTGACTGAGAACGCTTCACACGCTGTGGTGGCAACTTGCCAGTCAGAAGATAGCCCTGCCCTACATCATACCCTGCTTTTCTGTTTATTTTACTCTATACAGGACCATAATCTACTAAATCAAAAGAAGAGAAGAAGAACCTAAAGAAGATTGGAAATGACTGAGACCATCAGGTTCAATGTTGTTGGGTTTATTTTGTGGTGATACACCAGAACAGCAATTCAATTAAGAAATAATTACCTACAATTAACTGCAAATTACTGCATTTAGAAGATGATCCACAGAGAGATGGGATGCTGTATGTTATAATTGCTTAGTAGAAACCCAGCAAGGCTGGTACAGTATGTGTGCCTTTACAAGCTGGCACACAGACAGTATATCAGAGTGAGACTCATATAGAGCTGCCTCCACCTACTGAGCTGCCACTTGAGCTATACTGAGACCCCGGACGCATTTTCACCAGATTTTTGCCACTAGTTCTGTAGACTCAAGCTGCCACAGTAGGCAGTTTGCTTGACTCTCAGACTATTCGCCTGCCAAAGAGCATTTTGAATATCACATGAATAAAACACCAATTATCCCTGCAGTGTAAATAAGATAGACACTCAACATTTGACTTGTGTTTGGGATATTCATTCTTATTCAGCCCCACTGTTGACCATAGGGCCTCCACGTCGATAATAAATGAATTCATACATACATTTACATAAATTTCACAGGTCCTGAGTAAATCCATTTATGGATCAAATTGTTCCTCATGTCTGCGCATTGCTATTGCTGGACAAAAAAAAGAAAATGCAACTGCAACTTGTATCTTTCTCATTTGAATTTAAAGTTTCCCTGGTAATTTATGAATTGAGAGAGTTTCATGACCTCTTGAGGTCAAACACTGTTGTTCAAAAATGAGAATCTATCTTCCTGTATTCCTTTCTTTTTCAGCAATGTGAATCTTTTCTGAAAACATTCCATGCAGTACCAGGCCTTGATATGCCACCTTTACATCTGTCATGCTATACAGTGTCCATCATGCCAGGGGAATGGACACAATCCCCTGTGGCAATGACAAAATATCAAATAAACCAAATGTAAAAACAAACCAAGTGCTGAGACAATGCAATAGGTTCTATTGGCAAATGCAATAGTTTTTGATGCTATTGATGTTCAGCAGACCGAGGCACAAATACCGACCTGAAGCAGTTTCAAATATTATAAAATCTATAGAAAATAAAACTGTAATGTTTTATTTGCAACCTTATTACGCTCTTGAAGATAAACGTGGAGGAATGCCAACGCGGAACATCAAGAACAGGATTGCAGACTCCACTATTGTCAACATCACATTTAAAAAAATGCATATATGATGAAGTTATGATAATATAAGCTTCCAAAAAGCCAATGTATTCATTATAAATCAAACTGACCATCTCTAAATGATTATTTAGATGTCTATGGTCAAAGCTGTCCAAGCCCTAATGTAAAATGTATTGTTTCATATGTTTTAAATTACACAAACCCTTAAGAGGACTCTCTGCTCTGTTTTGATTGCACCACATCTGGCTGTTTTCACTGCCAGATTTCAGCCGCCTTTTAAGTTCAAATGTGGTGCAGCTGAAGTTTCCTAATCATTTGAAAGCATGCGAGATGGGTATCGGTGCTCGGTCTGTTTGTGTGTGTGGGAATGGCAGAGCAGGCAGGCAGGAAGGGAGGGAGGGAGTTGGACTACTTACGTTAACCTCAGTGATCGCTATGTCAACAATGCTACCCACAACTATCAAGGCATCAAATGTGTTCCATGCATCAACAAAATAATGCTGCGTAGGGGTGGAAAGGACAGAAAAGAAAAAAAAAACAACAGAAGAAAAGGACAGAACATAAGACATTTAAAAAGATGGAAAGAACGTAAATCAAAGGAGAGAAGAGAAAAATAAGATAAAAACATTATATACATGAGCACTGGAGTTTTTAGTTGGAGGAGAGAGGGAAAGAATCAACAAAAGTTTATAAATTAAAAAGAAAACAAGGGGCAGTCTAAAAGAGATGGACAGCAGAGGAAGAGCAGCGGCATTCGGTCATGCTTGTCCATGAGAGGAAAATGTCAACAACAACAACAACAACAGTAAAGAACAAATTGCAACAAAATCACAACAAAAAAAAACACCCCTGTTGCTGCAGTTAAAAAAATGAAAAGGTGTGTAAGTCTGTTTGTGATTGGTCAGTGAGTTAGTTCAGTTAGTGAGGGAATCAAACTTGAGGACATGTCACAGTCGGACAAAAAATGGAAGGAAAAAAAAGAAGAACCCGAGAACATACTGTTAGGAATAAGGAAGGAGGACGCAAGACAGAAATCAAAACTAAACCCTGCCTCTTTTCACGGGACTTTTTATGAAACCCTGGAAGAAGCTTGTTCTTGCTTGGGAACCCTTGCGCTGGGGGTTCCCCTGAGTAGCAGCGGCCATCTTGGAGTTGGATGGAGAAGGGAGAGAGGAAGGAGGAGAAAGAAAGAAAGAAAGAAAGAAAGAAAGAAAGAAGAGAGATGAAGAGGAGAGACAGCACAACACAGAGTAGCCACAAAGGAGAGCAGAGTGGCAGGAAATGAAAGATTCAGAGGAGGCAAGAGGGCACAAGACAGATAGAAAGAGGAAGTGACAAGGAGAGTGAGAGTGGGCATCGTACTTACGTTGATCTCACTGAGAATGACGTCTATTATGCTGCCAATTACGATGAGGAAATCAAACACATTCCAGGGATCACTAAAGTACCCCTACACAGGATGAGGTGAGCAAGAGGAGGAGGAGGAGGAGGAGGAGGAGGAGGAGGGTAAGAAAGGTAGGTTAGAAGGAAAACAACATCTGCTGCTACTTCGCAGCCCTATTATGGTGGTTATATGAGGAAACAGAAAAATCAGCTGATGAGCCAACACAAGAAAGAATTTTAATTCTAGAAAAGTGAATTAACTTATTTCCGTTGCTGTATCTGATCATTAAGTGCAGCTGAATTTCCTGCTCTGTTAAGGATGGCGTGTTAGATAGCAGTTACAGTATCTTGGGGCGATTCAGTAATGCTGCGGCAGTGATTAAACTGAAAGACCACTTTGTTTGCTTAACTTATTGTGGGCAATTCATCATCAGGAGTGGTGCAACGTGAGCATTTATGAAAAGCATACACATAGTTTCAGGCTAAATGATTGTGTTATGTTCTGGTGTAGAGACACGGCTTTAGTATACTTGCACTTGTCTTTTTGGAAGTCATATTTTACACAGACTCTACACTGTTGTGAACCTCTGCAATAGCTGTGTAACTCATACTGTACATAACAAATCCCACTCAATTGTTTGCATCAAAGTGGCAGTAAGAGAGACGCTGAGAGACGATCAGCCTTATAATCTATTTTAAGCTTTGTCATCTGTCTTCAGCAGCTGAGGCATCATCATCAAATTGCAAAAGCTCCGCTTGCCAAACTTCACCTGCACCCACTGGAATTATGCAGATACTACGAGGCATCTTTGGACTCTATAGTAGTTTGAATTAAGTTGTTTTCAGGTATAAGAATATTAATGTAAAAAAAACAGGGGTAAACATTAGTAAAACAGAGCTCAGCATTAGTACCTAAATGCTGATGTATAGTGGTTACATCTACTCTTATCAAACTAACATTGACGCACATCAGTTCAGAAACAGTTGTGTTCTGACATTCAGGACTGTACAACACAGTAAAAAACAGACCAAAAAGAGAGTAGAAACATTTGAAAAAATCCATGACGCTCCCTGAAGCGGAAGGCTGAGACTGTGAAACCTGTTAAAAAGTCCAAAGGCATTAAGGCATCTTTTCCACACAGTAAATGTTACTGGAGCTCCTTTCAAATGTATGCTGGCGACTGTTATACCTGAGAAGTAAAAGTATTAGTGAGCTGGTCATGCGTATGTCCGCTGTTTAAAGGAAGAGTTTACTGAGGTCAGTCCACATCCTAAAGTTGTAACTTATGCATTGGTGTTGTTAAAAATGGTTTGGGAACATATCTTCATGCTGCACATATCTAAATTCATGATACAAGGAAAAAAGGTATCAGATTGAATATCTTTTACACTTTGTAAAGATGCAAATTGCAAATGCTTTTAAAAATCTAAAAAGGTAAACATTAGATACAGACATATAGAACAGCATGAAGTATATTCCCAAATCTTAAAGGTTTTCCTGCATGAATTCCAACTCAATCCGCCTGTGCAGGAAACACTCCAAGTCTTGCACATCTTACTCAGACTAAATAGCACAAGTAAATAATTATTTTCAAAGGTTATTAGTAGAAAATCATCTTTTATCCACATTAATAAAAGGGTGCATTTTGTAGAACATGATTTGGATTTTGGAGCTAATTGGATAGAAACAATATAACACAGTTTTAATTAGTAACTAAAAAACCTCCCAAATAGTGACAATTTTGTGGATGACATTAATTAATTCTGACAAACAACTAACTTCCAACAATTAACTTCACATTTAGATTAAAGAAAAAGCAAAACTAACCCAGCAACATGCTATGTATACTAGAGGGATAAAACACTTGTTCCTGTACTCATCTCTTGATTTACAACCTATATTGTCCAAGAATAAAGATAAGATTAAAGATTTAACATTAAACTACATTTTGCCTATTGATTTTGTTCAAGGATTTTCCATTAACCGTGTTGTAATCGGGGGAAACATTCCCATCTGCTAATGTTTAAATAGCTGATGCACCAGGAAGTTCTGAGATTAGACCAATAAACCCACGAGCAACAACAGCAGGATAACAAGGGAGCAGTGAAATTAAAAACTGCATGACGCCGTCCACTAATCATGTTTTGAATCTATTAAATTGTAATTATCATCAGGAGGAAATAAAATAGGGATTAGAAATCTACAGTTACATATACAGCAATAAATGAGATTTTATGCCAAAAGTAAATCTGACTATTCTGTTCTATTAACTGGTTAGCATACATTTATCTGATAAAATCTTTTTCCAGAAGATTTCATTTTCTATGCTGCTCTTCTCTACTGAGCTATACACGAGTGTTATCCTATTCTGCAGCTAGGGGAGTGGACCTACCCTGGGTTTGAAGGCGATCAGTTTAAGGATCATCTCCACAGTGAAAAGTCCAGTGAAGAGCATGTTGAGGATGTTCATGGCATCATTGAAATTCTTGGTCTGTCCATGATGCTGCAAAGACACATAAACAACTCAGTGATGTCCACAAAGAAAGAGACTTTCATGGGACTTCTGTAAGTGTACGCATGTGAGGCTCACCTGCATGGCCAGACAGATGGTGTTGAGAAGGATGAGTGTGAACATCAGGTACTCAAAGTAGGTGGAGTTGACCACATACCACACCTTGTACTGGTAAGGGTTCTTGGGGATGTAGCGGCGTAACGGACGGGCCTTCAAAGCATACTCGACACACTGACGCTGTGACACAAACACATACACAGACACACGTGAGCATGAACCAACTTTGGTTTGGTGATGTAGCTTTGTCACTTTTAGAACATCACGGAGGAAAAAATGTACAATTGTCATTTGGAAAGTCTACAAAAGCTCTTTTCCACCCAAAACTATTCTTCAATGTTTTCTGTGCATCACATAGAACAGCTGCAGAGTTTCTGCCCAGCTACTTCTTTAAGCTTTCCCCTCATTCTCTGTTTGAACTGCTGCAGCTCCCTCCTGGCTAGACTCCTGAAGTATTTCAGCCCCTAAAATTCCTGTTCAGCTTCTCCAGCTTCTCCTCATCCCACTGCCTGGCCTCCATTCTCTCTCCCTTGTGCCTCCTGAATGACAACGTGACTTTTCAACTTCAGTCAGAGAAGCAGAATAACTCTTCTACCGTAACCTGAAAACTCTATCTTGCTGCTAATCAAAAGCTTAAAACTGCAGTTATGCACACAAACAGGGATATGAACATGTTGAATTATAGTTGGCGCTACCTGGTTCTTGTCCAGCTCACAGTTCTTATATTCTTGCTCTCCTTGCTCTTGGAACGTTACAATGACGAAACCAACGAAGATGTTCATCATGAAGAAGGCAATGATGATAATGTAGATGATGAAGAAGATGGAGATGACCACGCGGTAGTTGTAGATGGGGCCGATGTCCTCAGCGTGAGAGTCTATGGCCTTGTACAGTAACCTGAGGAAAGGGGGGAAGATTCGTTAAAGGACAGGAGGAAGCTGGAGATTTTTCAGATTGTTACTTTTCTGAAAAAGTGAAAAAAAAAAAGAATAGCAAGCCACACTGTACAAACAATATGCAGATCAAAATAGACGTGTATTGTGTTTGTTTGTAGACACACACCCTGGCCAGCCCTCAAAGGTAGACACAGCGAATAGGGCCATCATGCCTTGCAGGACATCGTCAAAATTAAAGTCACTGTTCTCCCACATTCTCTGGGCTCTTTCAGGCTTCCCAACATCTCCATCCTTATACATAATGAAGGAACCCCTATAAAAACAGGTGGACACAAACAAACACATATTCCCATGTTTTATCCAGTGGTTAAGATATAAGAGAGTTAACAAGCTTGTTTGCAGGAGGGATCTCTTACTTGCATTCTGCCTGAGTCTGTTTAGAGGTGTCGGTACAGGAGAAGAACTTGCCCTGATGGAAAAACATAGACATGTATTAAATAAAGAAAACACATGATTAAACATTTTTCAACGGATTCCCTTTTTACATACATCCTGTCTTCTTTACCTTAAAGAGTTGTACTCCAATACAGGCGAACATGAACTGGAGCAACGTGGTGACGATGACAATGTTGCCGATGGTCCTGATGGCTACAAACACGCACTGCACAACATGCTGGAAACACACAAAAGATTATAGTTTAAGCTTAAGAGTGTGTCTTATTTGTTAAGAAGCGCGTATGTTTATGATAATATAAACAATATGCATTTGAAATGTGTGAGTGTGCTAACCTTTAGTCCCTTGGCTCTGTTGATAGCCCTCAGCGGTCTGAGCACTCGCAGAACTCTCAGGATCTTCACCACATTAATTGCACTGGACCTGAAACACACCATGTGTTAAACTGCTGACCAGTCAATGTGATTAAACAAACATTTTACAATTAAAGACATATTAGCAAGGTTGGAATAACACAAATCGGAGGGTGCTTTTAATAGCATCCGTGTCAAAGATTGTTAAATCAAACTGGAGCATGATTCAAAGAAACAAGACGATACAACACACAAGGTAAGGAGATCAAAATGATCTGGACGACTGAAAATGAACGAGAAGTATGATACAAAATAATCCTAAAAATACTCATAAATGAAAAAAGCCACGATTCTCTTTAGAAATGCACAAAGTTTGGCTTAAATTGGGCAAGAATATAAATTTAAATAACATATTTCCTTTACAGAATGTACAGCATGCTGAAAAGCAGTCAGACATAATTTCTGCTCTCAATACTGAGTGAAATAAAAATTCAGATTGTTAAATGGGGATTGGAGGTGCACATCATTTTCAAGAAGACACAACGTGTTTATTTAGCTAAAATCAGGTGGCCAAAAAAAAAAAAAAAAGGGATTACAGTCTGATTTAGTTCATTTTTTACTTATAAAATATTATCATATATTAGCCTCGTCTAGAGAATAGTGTTTGTATTCTGATCTGATAAATTAGAAGTTGTTATTATCTGTAAATATCAGGTTTTTTAAATATTACATGACAGTTAACTCAATACACTATAATAACAATGCATAAGGTATACAGTACAACCCAGACAACACTCACACATACATACACATGATTCATGGACACACACACATACACACACAAGTACTACACAGACAGACCAACACAAACACACAAACACACATTTACAGGCAAACAGAGAGTTATTGTGCTGTAAGAGAGTGTCAGTACAGGCCAAAGGTCAAACAGTGTGACCTTTCAAAGGAAAGTTTTCACATACTAACCAAAAGAACCAAATGAATACTTTGACATTTTGAATCATAGACTAATGTTTGGAAAAAGCTTGAACATTGGTCCTTCGGTAATCTGAACTCTCTGACACTTAAGTGTAATTACTATGACTTGACATCAACAGGTATAAAACATGTTAAAAATAAAGATTGCCAGTATATTTGACCTTTAATGTCAGATTAATTAATAAGCCAGTCATTCAGTTAACTGAAGAACAAATACAAAAACATTTTGCCAAAGTGTGACAAAGGTAGAGAGAAAGAAGTGTATTCAAAATGTCAGTGTATCCTTTCAAGGGAGTGACTTTATAGAGGGTTAAAAGAGTGATTTAAGGGGAGTGACATTACTCTTCGTCGACTTTTAAACAGAAAGTAAGGAAAAGACCAGTTTTTTTACACAGGAAGGTAAAGTTTAAAGGTAGTTAAAGGTAGTTCAGGTGGAGTAGGATGTTATCTGTAATGCATCACGGTCAAACCAGCTGCGAAGATATATTCTAGTGAAAGTACAATCCATATATATGTCAACTGTATTTCAAACATAACTTTTAAATGTTACATAAAAGTATCCTAGTTTTGCTTTAGACTTTTTTTTGGACTGGGTTTAGGGCGAATGATGAACCTCCTACCTCGGGACCAGATTTTGTCCACAGGTAGCAGGTTCATCATTTGTTACTAGTATTATCTCTAATATTATATCATATTATATTATATTATATTATATTATATATATATATATTATCAAACTACACAGGATGTCAGCTAAAACATCAGACTTTTCATATATGTTGTAATTGCTTTTAAGATTGTTTTATAAACTTGCTTATTACGTCATTATATAGATATATAGATATAAAATATATCCCCATAAAGATACTTTATTATTAGGTAGTAACAGTAGCAAAACAGTATCAAAGGAAAGGTAAAGTAATTACTTACACTGCAGTAAAAACTTGTTCACATATACTAAATGCAGCATAATCACAATTAATCTGACTGTGATGCATTCAAGAAAAATCCCACATAAAAACTACTTTTAACAGGCAAAAACCATTGAGTTCTAGCATTCAGGTGTCATTTCTATAACCCGGGAGAGTTCAGATTATCCAGAAATATGTGTTTCATCTGCCCCCGAGCCTCTGACAAAGAATAAATGAACAAATGTATCAACGTAACAGTGACGGACTACAGTATCAACCTAGGACAGTTTAGCACTCTGTTGTTGAATACCGAATAATGCTGGTGCCTTTAAAAGAGGCCTTTTGGTATGCATCACATGCAAAAGCATACCATGTGTTCATAATAACAATAAACCCATTTATTATCATTATAATGTAATCCCATGGAATGTATCCAGTTGAAAAGATCAAAGATTATATTTTGGATTTTCAACTAAACTCTCCAAGACTATAGAAATACCAAATCAAAAGAGTGACAGTTTTACACAGTTAAGGTGAAGGTCTGTTAAGGGGGTTATTAATACGGGCTAATGTGGACTTACGTCGAGAAGTCTAGTCTATTAAGCATTTGAGACAGAGAGTGTAGCATAGCATATTAAACATCAGAAAAAATATCACAGCATTTCAAGGAGTTATTTGCTACGAGAAGCAGAGAACATTTTTAATAAACATCACAAAGAGAGAGAGGGATTGGGAGTAATGAAGTGTAAAGTTGTTAGAGAATACAGAGAAGTGTGAAGCATGAGGTAATTTACAAATGAAAACGTTTCCCCACTTAGCCGCTTTCCAAATTAATTTGCGTGTTCTTGGACTGGACTAGCGTCTCATGCACTCGTCATTATCTGGCTGACTAGCCCCTGTTTTATTTAGTAATAACCCAAGTGTTATTTGATATCGTAAGCGTCACTGGTGACATTGCTGGGACTTGTTGCCAAATAACACTGTAAACATCAGTGCACAAAAGTTTGATTAAAATGCTAAAGCGGCTTATGATCCAAAAGTCAACTGAAATGGGACAACACCATAAAACATGCATCAGAAAACATTATATTACACTCACTGTATTCCAGAGGAGATGAGGGACACACTGACCACCACCAAGTCCAGAATATTGAAATAGTTCCTACAGAATGAACCTTTATGGAGGAAGGCTCCATAGGCTGTCATCTGTAGGGGTCAAGTTCACAGCTTAGTACGATCAACCATGCAGTGTTCCTGACTGCCTGACCTTCAACACTGGATTAAATACTAACTGAAAGTAGTTGGTGTTTGCTTGCACACTTATCGCTACTTGAAAAAGTTGATTCTCTATACTTTTGCACTATATATCGCACAATATACTTTACTTACAACTCATGCAATATAATTAGATGGAAATATTATGCGTGTTTGAAATACATAAAGTTAATGCTTTAGGGAAATGATTTGTATGTGTTGTAGTGCTTTGAGATTATATGGCCCCCTTTATCGTGCTTCATTAAACACTACCTTCAGAATGATCTCTATGGTGAAGAGTCCAGTAAAGACATGGTCCGCATAGCCAAGGATCTGAAAGCAGCACAAGAGCGTTATTGTTTTCAATTTAGAAAAACCATTTCCATAATACTGCTGGACTAATGTACATTACACAATAGCACTCCTGGGATGGAACAACAACACTGCTTTCTGCCCTGCCCAGTGTGCAATGGCTTTCTGATTGAGTTGGAAAAAGAAACATTATGTCATCAGCTGTGTTTGCCAAAGTGTGACTGAACCGAGTCTGGATGAATTAAAACCACCTTAGTATTCTTGTCGCTTCATAGGGTCCCCAGTAAGCGCTAATGTACCGTTTCTAGGTGCTGTTTATACGGTTGAAATGAAAAAAGCAAACAGGAGGGGGTCGAAGCTGAACATGCGCTCAACTGTATCAGAGTCCTGGAAGACTCTGCAACACACTGAAATAATAATGCCGAGGCTCAGGTCTAAGGATAATGAATTCCGATTTGACTTAAATAGACTTTGAAAACAGAGCAGGATCTGAGAAACAGGATGTATTATTGCATTAAAGTTTCAGAATGAGGTTAATTGAGGTAGATTAATATACAGCTGCCTATACCATAGCCAAGGAAAATACAATAAAACTGATCTTTATCAGCCCTCAGGGGATTTGTCTTGCTTGTTGAGAGAAGAAACAATAAAGAAAAACCAATACAGCATGCACAGGGCTCAGTCTTTTACATTAGAATACGGCTCACAAATTACACCCATTAACTCCACACAACATTAATGTATAAAACATATGGTGTCCTATTAGTGTATACAGCTGCAGTGCAGTCATATCCTTTGTACATACAAACAGTACATGTGATGTGGTGAGTTTGTCTGTATATACACAGTCTTTGCTGTTACATTTTGACCTTGGAACTCAGAGACGCATGTGAGCAACTAAAAATAAATATAATACTAAACTAAACATGAGACAATTACTTTCCATATACGTACATGTTAAGTTGCCAGTCTGGCTAAAAAAATAAAGAGTTAAATTGAGCAAACAAAGCTTAACAGGCGTTTCACATCTTCTTAACATGAAGTTAATCACGGCTGCATTACTCTGGAAGAAATCTCATTAAGTGTAACCGGCCAGTCACAATAAGCTTTGGTTCCTCTATATGTTGCTGTCAGCTATAATCCATTTAGCACAGAATGAATGTGTGTGGGCAACTAATGATGACTACAATGTTTGCCTCTGTCTGCGCTTTAATGTACAGTATATTCGGCCATGAAAGTGTAAATCCTGTATTTACACTTTGATACGTGATTTAAAAATATTTTCTTTTATTGTGTGTGTTACCTGGTTTCTGAAAGAGTCATTCTTGACCGGGTCCTCTGCTGCCAGACTGATGCTGCTGAGCAGGATGAAGAAGAGGATGAGGTTGGTGAAGATGTTGTGGTTGACGATCTTATGGCACAGAACCCTGAATCTAAAAGAGAGTAAGAGAAACATATTTGAGGTTCTTGTTACAAAAATGACAGGATAAATCATCTGAACATGCAGAGATGGGAGTAAAGAGGATAGAAAATACAGGGAGGAACAGCCAGAGTTGAGAAAAAATAGAAGAGAGGCTGGTAGAGTGGATAACTACAGGGTTTTCTTACTTGTTGGTGTGGCTGAAGACGAAGAAAGCGCGGGCCTCAGGCATGGGAATGGCCTTCTCCTTCAGCTGGATGTCGGATAGTGGCCGTGGCCTTGGGCCCACAGGCATCTCTGGCTCATCGTCGTCATCGTCTCCTGATGACAGGGAGGAGAAGGATAACAATTAGGAGGAGAAAAGCAGACAGTAAAGTACGATGAAAGAAGTGAGACAACTGGAACTTGTTAACACTGAAGTTTAGTTATTGAGCAGCTGTATGTATTACCATGTTGGACTTTTAAGTTTTAAAAGTTTTTTTTTTTTTTTTTTTTTTACAGATCTAATGAGAAGAAAAAAGAAGAAAAAGGGAAAAAATCTGAACTTTGGATGGTTGGATAACAGCGTGTAGCTCAAGAATATTTTCAAAGTCTTATGCATAGACCTTGATGGTTATTTTGCGGGGTACAATCTCGCCGTTTCAACACACAGTACATGCATCTGATTTGCACTTTACCTATATAATCATTGGCAGGATACGGGTTCTTCTCTTCACTCTCATCTCCACAGTACTCATCCATGTTAATCTGCAGGTGAGGGCGTTACATATTTTTAATTCATTAATTTCTCTGACTACATCAGAGCTCATCACTTGTGCGTTTATTGAAGGATATTTCTTGATATGTATGTGTCTATGTGTACCTTAATAGCAGTGTTGGTCTCTCCATCAGATGTGATGGACTTAAGCTCTATCTTCTCCTTCTTCTCCTCCTCCAGAGGTGGTTTCTCGCTGTTATGACGCTTCTCTGGACTAGCCAACCTGGATAAAGAGACAGAAGAACCTCACATTTAGCGTCTTTCCCCCTCTCCTCTCACAAATAATGGTACCATGTTAATCCACTGACTTGCATCATCACCAGAAGGAAAAAAATAACTCAGATTTTCAATGATGGGGTGTATTTCAATCACAGAGGGCAGCTGTGCTCAAATGAAGGGGATAGTGTGTTAGGTAAATGGTTGTTTTCCATCACACTTTTTCCTCAGATCAATATGTGTTGCACCCAAGAAGGAGACATTTAATGATTTGTGCCGCTGAGGGGAACACTATCTTCCTCAGCAGCAATAAAATCTCACATTACCATTGCTGACAAATGACCTTTATAGACAATGAGACGCTAAAATTACCCAATAAAATTGGTTTGGACAGAAAAGCAAAAGCAGGCAAATGTCAGCCTCTCTTACAAACCTAATAGTTCATGTTCTAATTGTTAAGCATTTTAGTCCTTTGATTTTAAGGTTCCAGTATCAGCATACTTAAATGCCTCTGGGCATTGCTAACTATCCAGGATACTAAAAGCTATAGCTCTCTCTTGATGTTCCCACTCCCTCCGTCCCCCTTCCAGTCTTTTGGTCTTTTCCTCAGCTAACTGTCTACCTGTCTTTCTTTTTCTTTCTATTTTACCTGGCCAGCTTTTTCCTTTCCTTCTCCTCTTCTTCTTCTTTCTGGGCGGATGTCAAGCTCTCAGCATCTGCCAGATTGTCCACAGCGATGGCCAAGAAGACATTCAGGAGGATATCTGTTCAGAGGGTTCGAAGTCAAGGATGTTGCTGACCCATCAGATCATCAGTGTGGTTGGATAAGAATTTGGTTAGGGACCTTTCTACAGCCAAAAGACACTGAACTCCAAACAGCTCGGGCAGACACACTCACTGACCCAAGGCAAACAATTTTTGCGCTCATAAATGTATCCCCATGCAAACATATCCTTCCCTTCTGCTTCTGTGTCTTAGATAAGGATTATAAATCAGATCACTCATCACTCCTAACCCTCTTCACATTGACACAACGCTGCCGTCTATCTACTGTGTGTGGGGCTCTGTTTTGGCAGGATACAGTTTCCGCAGATGAAGAGGATGATGAAGTAGATGCAGACCAACATGCCGGGAAAGGACGGGCCACCGTATGCCATGATACCATCATACATCACAGAGTTCCAGTCCTCACCTGTTAGGATCTGTGGAGGGAGAAATAAATGGAATAAAAATGACAAAAATCATGAAGAAAATCATATAAAAACCACACCAGACCAGAACAGACCAGGTGCATTTGCAGCATCATTACCTGAAACACTGTGAGCAGAGACTGGGGGAAGTTGTCAAAGGTGCTTCGTCGGGTCTCGTCAAAGTTGAATTTCCCTCCAAAGAGCTGCATGCCGAGCAGGGAGAAAATGATGATGAAGAGGAAGAGCAGGAGCAACAGGGAAGCGATGGAGCGTACTGAGTTTAGCAGGGAGGCCACCAGGTTGGACAGGGAGTTCCAGTATCTGGGGAAGAGACATCCAGTTAATATTTGGGTAAAGCAGATCAATAAATATGTATCAGTCAGAAATACACAATGTACTTGACTTATAAACTTGTGTTTCCCATTTCTTTCCCACTTTTTTCTCTTGACAGAGAAATACACATTCTTTGTCGGCAGAACTCCTCAAAAATTCGAAGTAAAAATTTCTGTGTAAACCTGGTTATTTTGAAGATTCTCAGCAAGCGTACGCAACGTAACACAGAGATGCCGAGAGGAGACATGATCTTGGTTTCCACCAGAATTGTCTCAAGAATTCCTCCACACACGACGAAGCTGTCAAAGCGATTGAAGAGCGAGACAAAGTATGCCTGTGGAGAGTAAAGAGAAAAGAGAAACTTAAGTGAGCAGCTTAAGTTGCAGGCAGAGGAAAATTAGATGACAATGTTGACAATCTTGATAAAAATGCAGTCTTTCCCCGCATAACTATTTTTGAGGAAAAATCCTGTTACTGTTGGCCACCTACCTGCAGACCCAGACTGTACATCTTTAACAGCATCTCACCAGTGAAGAGCGCTAGCAACACCTTGTTAGCTATGTCTGAGGAGGAATAAAAAAGGAGAAGAGTGAGGGGGATTGGAAAAGGTAAGTAAGAGAGGGATTAAAAGGGCCAAGGCAATGCAAAAAGGTGAATAATTTAGCTACTGACTGAATGAAACGAGGTGACTTTGTGTGTACATAAATGTAATGAAAAGTATGTGTGTGGGTGTGCTTATGTACCTTGTACATCTGTTAGCCACTGAGGCTGCTGGTGATGTTCAGAGGCGATGGTCAGAGTGTTGAGGAAAACCAGGAAGATGACCAGCCAATAGAAAACCTGTGATTTGACCGCCGCCCGGCACTTTCTCCTACACAGCCTGTTCCACCTCCGAGAGTATCGGCTGAAGAGAAAGGAGAAAAGATTGAGAGAGAGAGATGGAGAGGTTATGAAAGATGGGCGACAGAAGAAGCAGGGAAAAAAGGAGAGAAATGTGGCAGATCAAAGAAAAAAGGGACGGTGCAGAGAAAGAGAGTCGGGAGCAGGAGAGCCAGACACGGGAGAAAATTAAGAGGAAGAGCAGAGAAGAAATAAGGGAAAATAAAGGATGATTAACGGAAACAAGTGAAGAGGAGAGTAAAAAAGCAAACGGCGGAGGAGAGAGAAGACAAAGAAAGAGTCAGTTAGTCTGTCTACGGGGTAGTGATGACATCAGCCCTTGGCGCGTGGTTGTCTGTTGTTTGAGAGCAGAGCTGTAGAAAAGTTAGTCATCCTCAAAGACATTTCACACCAAGAAAAAGCCAGTATGAAGAGCTTTGTTGCAGAATGAGATACGCACCATATGAGGAAAAACAAAGTGATTGAAGGCCCAAATTTAACTGAAATGTGTTATATTGGGATTCATACTTGAAGGGAAATTCATGCTTCAAAAGAGGTGGTTCATTTTAACACGTTGTTAGATGTACAGAAGGTCTTTTGCACTTTTCTTGCCCTCGACTGTTGAAAATAAAAGTTATTGCTTTTGGTAATTGCCAGCTTCACACCTTTCACTCACATTTCTGTGAACCAGTCCACTTAACTCATGACATTTTCTTTTTGAACGCCCATGTACCAATGATTACATAACTGAATTTTGATAACTGTCCTTTTGAGTAATAACATTAATAATAATGATTAGATTTATCAAAACACCTGAAGACAGTCAACCTTGCTTTTGTTCTTATTATGAAGAAGCAGAGCAGCATTAGTGCAGTAGGTGGACAATGGCAACATGGCAATGTGTAATTACCAGAATTTGCTCCAAATTACCTTCAAAGTTAATGAGGAGACAGTAATTAGATAATAATAGACTGCCTTAAAACAAAGTGAGAAAAATAGCTATCTGGATACTGCTCTAGTAAACATTCTACCACACGATTTATAGTGACTTAAGTTAAGAAAAGTATTTATTCATCCAGCTGTGTTAAACATTTCTGATGTATGAAAATCTGCTGAACCACCATTAAATCTTCTGTTGAGAAACTTAAAATTGGCAGTGCAACCTTTGACATGCAGTCCTAAAGATTAAACACATTCTGGTTGTCTCAGTTTCTTAAGGAATGTTTGCTGGAAATTGGTTCACACTGGATTTTAGTAAAGACAGCTTTATAGTTAGAAAAATATATATAGAAGAATGCCTCCCTATGACCTTGGCAAAGTGAAAGTGTTGAAGTTAGTGTAAGGGTTGTTGTCAAGCTGACAAGTTGATGTGTTGATTCGGCAACTTGTAAGATGACAGAGAATGACCAGAGAGTGCTTTTCATTCATCATGGACTAATTGGCTTTGATTTACAACAACTACATGATTAAAGACTAACCGTCCCAATCAAGTATCTCCATTCTTCCACTGACTATTGTGTCCATCCGTTATTTCTCCACTGGTTGTCATAAACTGAACTGTATGTGAAAGGTTCTCTTGCTCTCTGCTGATACAAACACAATGTTTCAAGTGTCTTCTGTTTGACTGTGTGTGAGCTGTTTAGAGTCAGTTATGGCACGCAGCGGTTTTGGCCATGATGCGCACACTGAATGTTACATGAGACACAACTCACAACACAACACAAGCGGACATGCATTCTTACATCGAAAGACATGTCTTTTTTTTATAACTGTGATTGTAATATGTGAAAATATCTCGCTTGACTTTCCACAAACAGTAATTTTCTGTCCCAATTGAGGACAATATAAGTTATTGTTTTGATGGTTTGGGAAGGAGACTTACGTGCTTTCTTGCAAAAAATTACATGAGAAAATCAAATCCACTGAAATATATTCACGCAGTGCCAGAATAATGGGAAAAGAAAGTTGCCAAAAATGTTGGTACATGTTGGTCCCTGTCTTTGACGTCATTTATGTGGACGAAAGTTAATGACTGGTTGATCATCAGATCATTTAATTTGTAATATGGTATTAGTTATTAGTTATAATACCCAGTTAGAGTTAGAAACGTTATTTATTAGCATTAACCTTGAAAGCAAGTCAGGTAAAGCAATACTTTGTTGTTTTTAGGGAATTTACTGGTGTAGCAGCAAGTCTGTCACCCAAATATGGGAAATAACATTCAACATGTTGTTTTAACGCTCTGACTAATAAAATACAACACAGCGTCTTTGCAGCATCCATGTTGTTTCCACATTACAACTTAAAAGCTCATGACTACACCATAGTTTGAAGGACAACTTCCCGACTTATCAAAGGAGCAAGAATTCACTGTATTATATGAAGTTACTGGTCAGCTAGCTTAGCATAAAATCAGGAAAGCGGGGGGGGGGGGGGGGGGGGCAGCTAACCTGGCTCTGTTCAAAGGTATAAAAGACTCCAGGAAGTTACAGAACCCGGCCAAGAAATAGTCTGGCACATAAACCTCCCAGGTCAGGTTACCTTTGGACACTCTCCAGTCTTTGTGCTAAGCTAAGCTAAGCTAATGAATTCTATCGATCTTCTCATCTAACTCTTGGCAAGGGAGGAAGTGATTTCTCAAAGAGTCCTAATCCTTTAAAGAGCAAGGCTATCTACTGCTATATCAGTTTCTCCGTGTGTGCCTGTGTACAGGTGTGTACAAGAAACACGCACACACATCCAGCGACTGTACAAATATCACAGCAGTAGAGACAGTAGAGCAGGTGAATTCAAAGACAATGGTAAACAACATGTACTAACCTGAACTTGGATTTGGAGATCCTATTTCTGGAACACAGAAAACAGAATGGATTATACACACACACGTAACACACATATAGACAGGTACACAACATGACAGGGGTGATTTGAGAGGGATAAAGGGGAAAGGCTTTCCCTTATTATCACAAATTACAATCACCGAACCCTTTTTTTTTAACAAATCACCCCCTGCAAACATGTATACAGTGGCATCCAGTCAAAAGAAAAAAAATATCTAAGTTTTGAATTCCTCCAATCAGCCCTGGTGTGAACAAAACACAAGCAATTATTAGGAATATGTCTGTTGATTGTCCACCACTGTAACAGTAAAAAGTACATACATATAGTACTGAGGACAAGAGGGTATGGAAGACATTGGAAAGAGAAGAGAAAAATCCCCATGGTGGAAATCTGATTTGACAACATATCAAATTATTTAAATTATGTTCAGAAAAACGGGCTGATTCTATAACTTCAGTGTGTGATTAACAGTCTCACAGGCTGAGTCTGTTATCTCAGCTAAGGATTGTTTAATGGAAACCAAACCCATTGCATGAAATAGTGATCAATGTGATGACCACATCAAATGATTCACTGGTTGGTGTCTTTATGTCTCCCTTTGTTGCACTTAAATTCCACTTTATTGCTTCCATATTAATTTTAGGAAATAAAACATAGTTGTATCACATACAGTTGTTGTGAGCAGCTGTGTACTGATTTGTCTATGAAAGCAGATGAATTGGCTGACCTGGCTGACTGGTTGACTGACCGACTGACTGGAGCAATGAAATGACTCACTGACTGACTGAACGGAAGAATAAAATGACTGACTGGCTGAATATGGGGGCTGACAGTACACGAGTCTCTTCTCTCCATGTGTCCGTCTCCATTATGAGATCAGCGGGCATGAGAGTAGCTCCTACCTGGAGGTCTGTCTATACAGCAATATAAAGAAGACCTGACAAACAGTAAAAGTCTCAAGTTTTATTGCCATAATAGTGTGAGCAAATGCCCCTAGCCAAAATCGTAACAGTATCACAGAGGAAGGCGGAGGAATCACATTTCCAGTGTTGGCAAGGTTTACTAGACATTTGTTCAGACTGCAGAAAAGGTTGGTTATTTAACTAAAACCCAAAAGTGCAGGTGTAAATTCTGGAGCTCCTCTGTGGATGATAAAAGAGGAGGTTGATGCTGCACATTTTATGTAAATTTTGGTACCAAAAGAGGTTTATTTTGCAGCCATTTTAGAAGTCATGAATGAGAAAATAATATCCTATGACACAATAAGATGTATTTTGATACACAGGTAGATAATATGTGATAAATCTATAACATCTAGACAACAATGGCAACTCTAACCATTGATGATAAGTTGAGATTTTTCTATGAAACATGTTAATAACAATTCGTTGCTTAATTGATAAGTTGATTAACTAACAATTGCAACAATTTTGATAATCGTATAATAATTTCAGTAATTTTTTAAGCTAGAGAGGCAAATATTTGCTGGGGCAAGCTTCTTAAATGCAAGGATTTGATGCTTTTCTTTCTTATAGATGATTTAAAATTGAACAGCATCCAGCTCTGGGCTGTTGTTGACATTTAGGGATGCCATCTTAGACTCTGGGGAATCCAAACAGGCATGTTTCCCTATTTTCTAACATTTTAAAGACAAAATGATTAGTCAGTAAACCAGTGAAAATAACCATTTTGGCATTACAGGTTGGGTTAGTGGCACCTCCTAAATACTGAGATACTGTATGAAATATCCTTTGTTTTTAGGTGTTTTGGTCTGACAGTGGACAAATAAACACAAACAACATAACAAGGACAAAGTAACAGATGGACAGCGAGAGTACAGATAAACAACAGTGCGCCATCCAAGTGTGCCCACTACCTTTACTGTTCATCTGGTCAAGAAAGTTTAAATCCACCTTTAAAATGCTCTATTTTACACTGTAACTTTCTCCACTGTGTTTTATTGCATTGTCTTTTATTGGGCTACATTCCCAGTTTTGAACAGTTTTGTATGTAGGTGTGTTTGCTTGTGTGTGTTGAGGTGGGCCCTCTTGGGTCACAGCTCCTGCGTGGCCTCGAATCTAAGAAAGAAAGCAACACACTTGTTTGAATAATGTACGAAATGAAAGGAGAGGGGGGAGGAGGAGCGAGTGAGTCAGCTGTTCATGAGCTCCCACAGGGGAGGAGGAAAGCACTTCACCAGAAAACACACAAAGGAGAGAAAAGAGAGATGGAGAGAAGAAAAGGAAATAAAACTGAAGATGCTGCCATGATAGATGTCCTGCTTTTCTACTTTTTTTTTTTTGAAGTCCCAAGTCAACCACTTCTGTGCAGTCTACAGGCACTTTGACCTTGTTCGTTTCTTCTTCTGTTAAACAATGTTTATAACGCGTTCAGTTAAGAACCATGTCAACGACCAACTCAAGTACTTTACAAGTTGTTCAAATCCTTTTTACACATTTTGGGGTCCTGTGATACTATGATGTTTGATACAGCATCATAACTGGAATAAATAAGCTTGAAAACACACAGTGTACAAATGTAAATGTGTATGTAAATGTGTAATAAAAGGGACTTTTTGAAAATACAAATGTTTTCCCTTGGCAGAAATTACATATTTATGATTTAATGTTAAAAATCTTCTCAAAAGTGGGATTAAAAATCACAACACTTCACAGTAGTTGGCTATAGTAGACTACAAATAAATAATAAGGCTTAGCAGTTCAGTGTATGATCAATTCCTCTTAGCTCAACCTCTGTCTCATCAAGGTCACAGACTTTGGGGATCATTTAATTACCTCTGAAAATAAAAAAAAAAGACCTCCCTTGTCCTCCCCTCTGAAATTTGATCCATTTAGAGACAACCCACTCTAGTCTCATTTAAACAACATCAGTGCTTGAATTCGTCCAAAGCTCAGTGAGCTTAATGAGGCAAAGGTCTGGCTTTGTGGGACTCGACACAGCCAGGCTAAGTCACTTGTAACCATGGCTAACAATGACGTGCCAATGCCGGAAGGTTTCAGGAGAGAGTTCATCCTCGGGACTGACAGAAGGTGACTGGAGCAGGAGACGAGGTGTGTGTGAGAGGGGGCGCGTTACTTACGCTAGCCGGGTACAGCAGGTCTCCCCCTCCACGTCTCCCCCGGGGGCGTTGTCTGTGTTGACTGATTCATTCTCACTCGCTGGCATGCTCACTGAGAGACAGAGAGGAGCAAAGGAAGAGAGGAGGAGATGACAGATGTAGAAAGAGAAACAGAGAGAGAGAGAAAGAAAGAGAAAGATGAAATAACAGCAAAATGGGTTGTACATCCTCACTTACATGATTCTACTTTGCATACACCTGAGAGCTACAAAGTGCATCCGGTACTGAGAAGCTGCAGTTGACACTGTGTCAACCACCACTGAAAAAAAACCTGATTTCTATAAGATTAAAAAACAATCTAGCCTCAACTAATTACCAACTAAGCTACCATACTAGCAATATTTACCCATTAAGGATCCTGGGACACCTCTGTAATGGCTATTAGGATGATTTCCAACTTCTAAGCTGAGGGATTGCTCAGCTCTGTGTGAATTAAATCTTAACAAAACCCTTCTGTGGTTTTATAGCTCAGGGAGATTCAAAGAAATAACATGCTGTAGATTTTGGTCTTTGGTCTGCAAACTTTGTGGGGGATGTTGGAGCTAAATTGCAGCCAAGGTTAAAATAAAAAAAAAAAAAAACCCTTAAAATGCTTTCTCATTGGGTCTTCTAAATTTTCATCCATCTGTGAGAGCTTTAGCAGGATTTATGACAATGCAAACGTCTGAAAATTAACTCCCCGCTCCACAGATTCTTTTTGCTGATGTGTAAACGGGTAGACTGAGTCCAATCGTTTCTTGTTTATGAAGCCGCAAGGAGCCTGCAAATGTGTCACTTTGTCCTTATTTGAAGACAAGTGTAATGATGTGTAAAGATGGAGGGATGAATACCAAGAAGATGAAGGCAGAGACTGCTGTAGAGGAAGGACACGAGTAATATGAATTGTCAGTGTTAAAGAGGAAAAAGAGGGAGAATAAACTGAAAAAAAGAGAAGTGAGGTTGAGGGTAGCAACTGATGGAAACATCACGGGAGGTATGGATGTTGGGAGAGGGGAAAAAAGGAATAAATGTGGGCATGGCTGGTTGAGAGACTGATATGAAGTGATACATTGCTTTTTATTGCTTCTGTCACTCTTTGCCTGCCTGCGGGAGAGAGCTGCACTCCCCTTACTGTCACCTCAAACACTTATTGTAACACCCTCTGGGTACCAGAGTCAGACGCTGCATATGCAATGCATCTTGTGAAAAAGTAAGATAAGGCAAAAGCAACTTTTGCAAAACAACTCTCAGCATGGAACCAAAGAACATGATCAGCACTAAGATGAGAGGGTTAAAAAAACAGACTTTTATTTCTCATTTCCTCATAAATGAAATGAGAAATACAGACCTTTTTCATACAATTGTGCATTCAGATTTTCTAATGGAAAGTTAGAAATCTGCCTGAAGCTTCATATAAAATCATAGAAACTGTGGTTGTTGGTTATGTACACGTGGAACTATATGACCTGGAATACAGATGAGTAAGAAATGCTGTACCAAACAAAAGAAAGCAATCAAGTAAAGCAAAGAAAAATCAGCAAGCAAAGTCTCTTAGCATGCAGTCAGTCCTCCCAAGCTAAAGAGGGCTGCAGTCAAGGAGCCATTCCTCATTCTAGATCCTGACTGTAAACTGACCGAACAAGTTCTGACCTAACAAACATTAATGATGGGGCTGCTCTTGGTATCTTCCTGGATAGTCCGGGCCTAATAATCATTTTCTTTCTTCTTTGTTTTCTTGGCAACATTTCAAAAGCTTGTTACAAATTTAATTGACAATTAGATGTAAACACAGCTCATGACAATAGCATTCAGATATCATCTTGTGGAACAACCTACTTGCAAAGGATGTTCTCTTTTATATGATATTATCATAAGCCCTCTCGTAAGTGCTTAGCTAACATGAGACCTTAAAGTAAGTGAGAGCAGTAAGTGAACAGCACATTTTGCCACATGGTTGGTGATGGATGAATTCTGTGTTGTTGAGATCAGTATGGTCTCTCTGAACGTTAAGGCCTCTGCTGTTTGTACCCTCACCTCGACACGTGCCACCTGCTGCTACGCTACTCAGTTAAAAGCAGCCTGGGCCCTCTGGCCTCTCCCGAGGCAAAAGCCTTTCAAATATAAAACCAGCCTGGTGCTTTCTCCTCAATGGAGCTCTGAACTAGTTTAATACCTATTGTTAGCATAAACCCTAAAGACCTGAGACACAGTGAGAAGGAAGGAGATGAAGCAGGAGAATAGGAGGGAGAAAAACGGAAGGAGGGAGGAACAGAGTATGGTAGACAAGGAAGGGTCACACTTTTTAACACAAAAGAAGCATACATTAATTCTTACCAATGTGGCATTAGTGAATTTGTTAAAACATTAAATAATAGCACTGAAAATAAGAAAACTGTGTGTGTGTGTGTGTGTGTGTGTGTGTGTGTGTGCAGGTTTGTGCGAAAACGGGCTTAATTAAGATATTAATCGTCCATACCATCATCTCCAGAAGTCCTTTTCAGGTATTTCAAGAAGTCTGAATTTTCAATACGAAACTGACCAAAAATGACTGTCAATACACTGTTCAAATAATTGTCTAAAATGTTCAAATAAAAGGTTTTTCATGCAGTTAAAGGTACGATATGCAGGATTAAAAAAACAAAAAACAAAACTCTCAATCGTCTCTTGTAACCCATATCTGTATCAACAGAGACCTGTACTTTGTCTCCTTTCTCTCTGCTCTGTGAGCTGTTGGTCTGTGCGTCTATTTGACCGAGGACGGGGCTCAGATACACACAGACACAGAGTAGAACGGTAAACAGCAGAAAAGAGTGGATTGTGCCTGAATTAACACAAAATCTGCATTGTGGCACGTTTTTGCAGGATTGTGCGGAAGTTGCTTTACAGTTTAACTGCCAGAAAAAAAACGATTTAATTTCTCTAATTCCCTCTGTTCTCTCTGACCCCACTCCCTCCCTTCTACTGACAAATCCTGCACAGCATATCTTTAATACAGTAATATTTTGAATTTTAGTCTCCAGTGTTTTTCTCACCAGGCAATTGTCACATTCTATTGAGAATGATTTAAACTAACCCATAAACATCTTATTAGCATGTAAATACTCATCACTGATGTCAATGAAAAGAAGTACCAGTATGGCAAGTGCCTGGTGAAAATCATTAAAAGCTAAAATTCTAATTCTAAAGCCATCTCTTTGCTATCTTTTATTGTCAGATCTATTGTGGCTAGCAAGAGTGCAGGGGAACTTTAGGGAAAGGAAGGAGAAGACTGTGACATCACCAATGCTTTTAGTAAAGCACACTTCTGTGATGACATTGTCCTCTTGGTTTTTTTCCCCACAGAAAAGTCAGGCAAATGCGAACCGTATCCTTTCCTACGAACCTATAAAGGAACACAATGGCTGCATCTCAATACAGAAAGTTTTGTCTCCTCATTTCCTCATTTCCTGTACTGACGGTTCTCCCTCTTTTAATTAGACATAAATAAAAGTCGAGGGCCATGAAACATGGTAAAGTTTTTAATGTGATGTAGACATGCAATATTGCCAGCAGTGGGGATTGTTATTGGTGGGAAAACTTCCAAGCCTCTACTGAAAGAGAATATTAATTTACATGGCCTTGAGATTAGATTTCTATTTAACGGAAGGTGTATAAAAGGGGTGAGGAGGACAATCAGAATAAACTTCTTTACAGTGTTGAGAGGCAGCCAATGCCCTTCAGTATGAAGCTCTGGAGGGGGCAGAAAAGATGCAGGAGAGGAGAGGAGAGGAGAGGAGAGGAGAGGAGAGGAGAGGAGAGGAGAGAGGGAAGGAGAGGAGAGGAGAGGAGAGGAGAGATAGGAAGGAGAGGAGAGGAGAGGAGAGGAAAGGAGAGATAGGGAAGGAGAGGAGAGGAGAGGAGAGGAAAGGAGAGAGAGGAGAGGGTGCAGTCCGCTTGCATGTCTAGAATCACGTTTTCCAGTGAATCTTTTACTAGTGTTGGACCATGCAGACAGACGCACACGCCTTACGAAGGAAAGCCGCATTTTTCTTCACGGCTCCACGCAGAGACGGAAAACGATGGCTCTTACCTGGGGGACAGAGAGCATGGCTCAGCAAGACAAGCACACACACACATGGATACACGCAAAAAAGGCACTCACAATCAGCACAAATGCGGAAAATGGACACAAACTGTAAATTCAAACACAAATGATCACATGTACTCCTGCTGGCTCCGATGCCATAGAGTACATTATCTGTTGCAAGGGAACATGATTGCTTCTGTTAAATGACATTCTCTCTTTACAGTCACACTTATCACTCAAGCTGTAACTATTACTGCATTTTCCTCTCTTATCCTGTTCAGTAACTCAAGTGTATGTCATGGAAAGACTTCACATCACAGGTGAACCCGAACCTTCTCACTCTCCAAAGTAGAAAGAAATTTAAGAACAGAAAGAGAGACAGAGAGAGACTGGGAGAAAATAATTTAAAGGAATGATTCGAAGGATTCATATCATCGAGAGCTAAGTAAGTCAACATTTAAAATACTAAGCACTACACAGTACAAAACATTTTCTCATCCTATTCTCTATTCTCCCTCTTGGCCAACACAACAGCTATTGTTTCCCTTCCACTTCACCTCTTCCTCTCACACTATTTCCATCACTGTGAGCCTGAGCATTCATCAGCATGCTCCTCCATACTGGGGTCATCCTATTGTTGGATTCTGCTCATTCTTCCACTGCTTCCGACGTGATTTCCCAAGCATACTTGTACAGTAGCAGAAATAAAGAAAACAAAAAAAAACTGCATACACAGATATGAAGCGTGAAATATAGAAAACATTTAGTACACAAATAAACAGCTACACACACTCGTAATCATAGAGTAGCTAGTCATACAGTTATCAGTTTGATTAACCAAAGGTATCGTTCAAACTTTGATTAAATTGCAGACGATAATGATAAATAAGCGCCACCATATTCAAAAGCACACAAACACCAAACAGCCCTCGCAAACAGGTCTCACATTAGTGTCAAACAAAAGGGTGAAGAGAGAAATATAAAAAAATAAACATGTAGGCTACACAGATGCAAACAGAGATGGGATGAGGATTGACCAGCTATACACATAGATTTTAATAGAAAATACTGATGTAATTACATTTTATGACCACCGTTATCACAGGCAATGGCAAACACAAGAGGCAGCCAAGACAACTTATGCCGTAATACACATTTATTACGCCTATTTTTATGTTATTGTTTTCAGTAGGGGTTGTCTGGCGACCTGGATGAAGTTCCTCAGGAATACTTATTCTCGTGGTGAATGCAGGCGGTAGAAAAGTTTCATCATGGAAGACAGAAAAACAGACAGCCACAATACATTGTCCAAAGTATGCCAATACTTTAGTTCGAAAAAGGCTGAATGTTCAGGGAGCAGGTAAAGTGGCCTCATTTAACTTTGTTTTAATACTGATTAAAATCTTCTATTTTATTAATCCAAGCTAAAGCGAAGTAGTGCTGACATGTTTCTCCCCAGCCACATTCCCCTCATAGATGGTACATGTAAACCCTCCAGCTAGCTCTTAAGGAGGCTGTTGACCACAAGCCCTTAAGATCGTATTATCATTTCTTATCATTTCAACCAAAGTAATCATATTATTACATTTTGAAATTATGAATTACGACCGAATACACATAGAAACACATGTCACAGACACACACGACGCGGAGACGCACACATACCGTCCTGAGAGTCAGAGGAGTGACTGAACCAGGCAAGCTTACTGGTCTTCTTACCCAGGTGGGCTGGAGACACTCCTACCACAGACAGCAGTGGCAAGACGCCAAAACAAGACGATAGCATGCGAGAACAAGATGACAGAGGGTGAGAGCATGCAGGACACACGTTCACACACATACAGTATGCCCCCTGAGACGACAGGAAACACACATAAATGAGTAGAGGAGACATCATTTGACACATTTACATAAATAGACAGCTACCACACCGTTCATATCACATCATCACATTTGAGTGTGTGTGAGCAGGTGTGCAGGTGTTGGTCATGAATCACAGATGATAACGGCTGTGTTTCAGAGGTTCTTGACGCTCATGCTGTTACTAAAAACAGAGAAAATCAATACGGTGAATGACATTTACTACTCTACTACTACTGTCACCAAAAACAACCACACACAAACACACTATGAATATCTGTCTTCATATGAACACACCATTCACATCATACATCAATATTATGCTCCTGTAGCTCTTCATGTAAAGGCGGGATGATAGATAGTCACATAGAAAGGTGTGTGTGGTCTCTGCGTGAGTGTGTGGTCACCAGCGTGACTTGTTCATGATGTGAAATCCCATCTGTTCTCTGTCCCAGATACCCTCTGTCTATCTATTTTACACACACGTACACACACTCACACTCTATGTATCCTTCTTTGGTATCATCTATTTTCCTTGCCATCTCTCTCTGCGCTATCTTTTCCTCTATTCTCTAAGTCTCCAATCCCTTCTTAAGACATGCGTTTGTGTGTGTGTGTGCGTGCATGCAAAATGTCCTGGGCAGCAGGGACAAACTGCCCTCATTCATCTTCCCAGAGGAGGATCCATCTATCGAGGAGAGGGGGAGGCAGAGCAATGAGAGAGCAAGTGACTCGATTTTCCACCTTCACAAACAGACGGATGATTGATCCTTCTGATGGAGAACTTTGGATTTTATGTATCCATCATTATGTCAGATCATCTAAATCTAAGGGCCTAAGTTATACCACTAAGTAAAAGCAATGGACTGAATCTGCACCAAATTGATAGCCACAGTTTTAAATACTAGTTATTTGTTATTTCTAAGGCAAATTTGCTTGATCTTAATCAAAGCAATACGCATATGTTTTACTACGTATACAGTCTGCCTTGTCTTCTTTTTGTTTCTACAACTAAATGGAGTTTGTATGGACTTTGTTTGTACTAGCGCTGATGCAGAATTTGTAGAATGTGAAGGAAAGAAGAATCTCAATATTGTGATGTGACATTTTTTAAAATTGGCCCAATTGGGAGACCACATAGTGTATTTGTTTGTTTGTTAATTTGCGTATATCTCATACACTGCTGATGTGTTTTTGCCAAACTGATTGGCCCGGGGGAGCACAACAGTAAGAGGTGAAAAGAAGTAGAGGTTACAGATTAGCCACAGGGGTGTTTTGCCTCATTTTCATGTAAAATGGGTCATTACTCATTTGACCATGTTAATTTCTTCAGATTCACTGAATGATTAGATCATCTTTTTTTCTCTTTCTTTTTCTCATTCTGTCTTCCCTTGGCAGTCATCAGTGTTTCTCAGAATGAGCCAAAGTGCTTTGGAGACGATGAGCGATCTGTGTGCAGAATACATGCAGATTGCATGCTCTCCCCCTGCATATATTAAGTCTGCATCATTCATTCATTCATTCATTCATTCATTCATCATAACTGTGGGCAAGCTGCGCTCCAATCCATTATGAAATAGTTCACAGTGCATACTATACAAACTGATCATTACATCCACGAATGCAGACACAATCCCTGTCTCTCTTTCACACCATTCCTCTTTCAAGTTTTATCTATCTTCTCTGAGATCAAACCTCCAGGTCAAAAGAAGCCAGTTCCCTACTCTCCTGTCCCAGGAAAAGCAGCTCAGTCTTGGGCAAACGTGTGCCATGTGTGGCTGCCTCTCTCTGGAGGTGTCGTGGAAAGAGACAGGGTGTTAATTTGTGTGTGTTCATTTCTGTCAGAATACAAGCACACACATTCCTAAGGGTGTGTGTGTGAGTTTGTTTGTTGTGTGTATGTGAGTGTGTGCCCAGAGGCTATTAGCTGAAGTCTGACACATTCCACTAATATCAAAACAGGCTTTAAACCTCAAGAGGGTTCTCAGCCAAAGCAAGCAGACAATATTAACATCCTCCCAGTCTGTCAGTCAGTCACTCTGTCAGTAAGTCAGCCATTCATTCACCGACTGTGAGCCACTACCATGTGATGGAGACTGCAGTGAGTTCACTACTTATAGACCAAGCACAGGATTTGACACAAACATATGCACGCCCACACACATGCACAGTTATCCTCACAGCTTCTTGGTGCACTGAGGACAAAATACCCTCCGATATAAACACAATTTCACCATTCCAACCAGACCTTTTCACACAAAATCTTACAGTACCCAAAGTACATAAACTCCTACCTGCCAAAACCACCACACAACAATACTTAAATCACACATACAGAGGCATAGTCATCCTCTAGGCAAGCTGCAGTAAGGACAGATTTTCACTCCTTCGTGGCCTATTTTAATGTTACGTCACACACATAGGTACTCACGGTTTCTAGGTTTGTCATCATCCATGCCCTCCTCTTCATTCTCTGGGTCAATGTCTTCAGCCTGAGTGATCCAGTCTAAATAGCCCTATATTCACACACACACACACACACACACACACACACACACACACACACACACACACACAAAAAAAAATACTGATTGGTTAGCAGGAGAAAGCAATGAAATGTTTACACATCTTTGTGTGATCGTTTCTCAATGTTCCTGTCGCTTATTTCTATTTAAAGTTATTAAAGTGTAGATAATCAATGGGTTTGCTTCCAAAAACTTGCGTTCTCAGGTAACAATGATCCATGCTCAGCATAACTATAATATCAGGGGAAATATGCATTCATGTAAAGTGTCTTGAGTGAATAATGTAGCCAGAGGTTTTTAATAGAGATGCACCGATCAGGATTTTTGGGGCCGATCACGATCACCGAAAGCAGTATCTGCCGATCCCGATATTGCCGATCACCGACCACAGCGTCAAATCCATAAATTCTTCTATATTGTTGTCTTGTGTAACTTTCATATATTTAATTAATGATTTTTCTTACACAACATTGACATTGTATTATTAAGTATAAAAATTAGGAGATGAGAAAGTATCATGAATTGACCACCGTTTTATTGCAGGCTGAGGCAATGTGCAATATTTCACACTCTAGAGACTCTCTTAGAGACAACTTGGACTCAGCTTACATAGAGTAACTGTAGATTACTAGTGGGAATGCATGCAGTCAGGGTGGGAATTTTGTCATTTCAGGGGCAAGTCCATTTGGCCTTCAGTTTTTTTTTCAGGGGCACCAAGGCCACATGACAGGGCACAAAGGCCACTGGGTAAAATGTGTTGATTTACCTTTCAGACTGATACCATAACATCCTAATTTATAATAAGACATGGATTGTGTATTAAAACATTTTTTTATACCAAAATCAAGTTAAAGTTACATTAGAAAGTAGTTTTTGTCAAGTAGGGTTAGGGTGAGGTGATTTTTGTGACACCACACTGAATATTAGTGTTATTGAATATTTCTCCCAATAGAAATTCCCCAAAATTATGGCAAAGCACATTTTTTCCAAACAAAAAAATGTAGACCAGCAGGAGACCACTGATGTGTGGAGTGATTTTGGTGACACTACACTCTGAATAATAGTTAAGTTATTGAATTTTTTTCTAGTTTCTCTTTTCGGTGTTGCACTTTGTAGACGGTCCCTGCGCCCTCGTCTCACAGCCGGCTGACCATACAGACCAAAGTTAATGTCCAGACGCTCGTTTTGATGAAAATACGGTTGTAGCTCGTTGTCTGCCTTACTACGGTAGAAAAGAGCCGTCGTTTGTGTTTTAACAAGGTTTCACTTATGAGTTATTGATCCGGGAAGTTCGAATCTGGGAATATATTTCCAACTTTACCGGACTAAATCCTACCACATAAGTCAGTTACGTATCATGTCAAAACCAGCTGCGCTCGCTTTCGCACCTTTGCTGTAAGTTTTGTTCTTCTGTTTTGAGACGCTGCTGCTGTTTGAGAGGCTTTCACGTGAGATCATCGTGATGATGAGACTTCACCTGCGTGAACCGCGGACTCACTGAAGTTACTGTGAGTGACTACTGTGCACTCAGGTGGCTGTAATTCAGGGCAAGCTCGCTACGCTGACCGGGCCAGGGGCACAGAGGCCACTGTGGCCGTACGATGAGTGTTTTTTCACGGGGCATCAAGGCCAAAGTGCGGGGCAACGGCGGCCATGAAATTCCCTCCCGGCATGCAGTTAATGCACTGTCTTTATACTTAAACGTCATCTGATCGGCCTGATGTGATCTATTTTGAGAACTCCGATCAAAACCGATAGGGGCATTATCGGCCGATTGCGATCGGTTGCCGATCGATTGGTGCATCTCTAGTTTTTAACGGTGTTGATATGTTTTAGAGCAGCCTCCTGCTACACATTAAGTTGCTAAATATAAGAGGGGCTCATAAAAGTCAGGTTAGGACTTCTTTATGAAACAGGATAACAGATACATAAGGAATTTTCCACTGACTTTGATGGGGGAGTTATTCTTTATTACTTTCGTGGTGATGTGATTAACAGATTTCAAATTTGTGTTGACCTCAGCATCTCAGGACCATGCTGGAAATCAGTGTTTACACTTGAACATGTTAAATAAAATCAATCACTCAATACAATAGTTAAAACTACAGTATCTATGTGGCGTGTTTTTCAAAATCTTTTAATGCATTTACTTGTCTGTGTTATTGTGGTATGTGGTATTTTGGACACCTCCATTATTTCATTGGCCTTTCTCCTTGTTAGCGATAAAGGATGTTCAACATTAAATAAAGCCGTAATAACCATGATAAGATGTTGTCTTAATTCTTATCTAACTCTACATATCTTGTCGCCCTGCTTTAATTTCCATTTACACATTATTCTACTTTGTACTCGTGCCAGATTGTCAATGGAGACTGGGAACTCTAGAATTTCACCTATTTGAAAGCCCGATGATAATAAACATTGAAAGTTAGAGGCAAGAGTGTTCTTTCAGAATAGGCCTCAATTAAACAAGCACACATAGGACAGCTTACCTTGAGGTCCTCCTCCAGTTGCTGTTTTTCTCTGAGTTTCTGAAAGTCACCACGTGCCTTGGCCTTCTCCCTCTCCTTGGAAAACTCTCTGTGAGGAGGAGAGCAGGATGGAGGGGTGGGAGGGTGGCACAGTAGGGGGTAGAGAGAGAGAGAGAGAGAGAGAGAGAGAGAAAGAGAGAGAGACCGGAAACAGAGGGAGGGGAAAAAGAATCTGAAAATCTAGACTGAAGTGTTGCAAAATGAATCATGCGACAATGCTCCAATTAAAATAGAACATTATACAGTACATCAGAATAGGAAGGAGGAAAAACCTGCTGAACAGAGAGAAAAAAAATAAAGTGAAATGAGAAAAGCTCTGCCAGGGAGAGAACGTGTTAGTATGCAAATGCAGATGAAAGCACATCCAGACAGTCATATTGCTCCCGCATCTCAAACAATCCAATTTATCTAGATGTATTTTTGAGCAGCTAACAAATAGATTTAGTTGAATCCAGTTCTCTTTTATGTTGGTAAACGTGGTAATGTCATTATGCCTGCGCTAGTGGGAATATATTTAATTTGAGACTGAAAGTGATTTATTCATGATGGGGCCACAGTCTTTAATTCATGTGGATTAGAGCTTCAATGGAAAAGTCCTCTTATTGCAAAACTTCTGGTAGTCTGGCTGTAAATTCAGTCTCGAAGTGTCCAACAGCCCACAAAATATACGTCTTTTATCTGTACTGTCCCAGGGCAACAGGGCCCCAGGTACTCCCATGCCTGCTGGGAGTTGTAGGCTCTGCAGTGTGTCCTGGGTCCACCGCCGCTGGGTTTCCTCCCAGTTGAAATGTGCTGGGTACAAGCCCAGAGGGAGGGGCAGAGAGGGCACCCCTCACCAGCTGTACCACCTCAGCTTGCTCCTGTCAAATTGGAGGAGAAGTGGCTCTGCACCGAGGTCATCGCGCATCACTGAGCTCCTAACCTTTTGTCAGCCACCTCATTCTTTCGGTCACCAACCAGAGGTTCTGGCCATAGGTCAGGATGAAGATATACAGGTAAACCTAGAGCTTTATTTTGTGCCTCAGCTATTTCTTCATATAAAATTTTCAGTTCTCCCTGGAGAAAAAAATGACTGAAATGTGTACATGATTTAATTTCCTTTTCTATTATCTTATTAATACAGTAAAATTAATAATGCCTTCTTTTTGAGAGTCATGGGATTTTTGAGGATGATGTGGAAAAAGAAGACATAAATTAAGCTGATTTAAGACAACTAAGATCAATGTTAGGAGAGTGTGAAATTTCAAGATATTATGATGAAACTGGTGGAAATTACTTCTAGGTGTCAGGACAAAAGAAAGAATTAAAGTACGTTTGATTAAATGCTGCACTTGTGAAGGTCAACGTCAGGTTGGAGCCACAGGAGTCTGTCTGAAAAGAAGTCATTTGAATGAGATTTGACAGGAGCTGGGAGGCCTGAGAACAGCAGCAGTTAAAAGGTGTATAAATCCACATTGTGAAGGTACATCAACAAGTAAAATTGCGTCTATGTCGTGAATATTTTGAATTAGTGACAGCGAAGAAGAGCTCCCTGCTAGCCATCTCATATCTTGTGATCTTGGATTTGGACATACAGCCATAAAAACCTTCATATATAATAACATGATTTAGTTTCGGACTTATCTGAAGGTTCATGTGTTGCAGGAACATAGATGTTAATCAAACACGAGTGTAATGTTTAGTTTCACGGATCCCTGGAGAGCAAGAGCAGGGTCTGTAATGAAACTCTATAGATTGTCATGTGCTATTTTCACTGATTTTCACAGTCAGTCTACAGGCTGGAAAAGAATTAGAGAGAGTGTGTGTGTGTGGGAGTGTATGAGGATGAGAAAGTGTGTGGAATGATGAGGAATGATGGGACCTCATATTCCACCTACAGACGGCAGAGACACACACTCATGCACACACAAGACGGATCAATGAGCATTAGGACAAACTGCTATTGTCTCGCTTTAGCAGGAGACCAATCCTACTGATCTGTGTTTGTGCGTGCCAGTGTGTGTCTATACTGAATGTGTCTCTGTAAGGCATCACTCTCATTTTCCTGTTCCCATCATGTCATTTTTCTGTTCTAAACCATCACTGAATTTTCTCTCTTCCCTCAACATTTGTTTCATTTTGTCTCTCTGCATTCTCACTATTTACTTATTACATCAAATCCAGACAAATGCTGTCACACCTGATGTTTCTGTCTATGCGCTTTCTTCCTGTTTTGCCATTAGTTATTATGCCAATCTGAGACCCGCACACACTCCATGGAAGAAGCAGTTGGTAAAAGGTCAGGCTGTGTAGTGTGTTGACAGCATCATTAGTCAGAAGTCAGACAAAGAGTCAGACAGCCAAACCCCCCAAGCTGTTTGGACCAGATAGACCTCTATTATTTTTCCCACAATGCCTCTGTCACATCACTGCGGGTATTTAGAGTCAGATTCAGGTCAGTCAGTCACAGGTGAGACACTCCAATCCCCTAAACTGTTCCATACCAGAGTTTATTCTAACCTCAACCATGTGAAGAAACCCATATTCAAAGTTTGACTGAAGGGCTAAGATAATGAGTAACTATTATCAAAATAGGTGTTGGTGGGAGGCCAATAACCTGGAAAGGTTCAACAACCTTTATAGCTATAAGTGAACTCTTTAATGTATTCCCAAAAGCTTAAAGTGAACAGTAAGCTGCAAAGTATTTGTCAATATCCTTACAGTGTTCAACAAACACAGCTTTCATTTGGTGTAATATGAGGCTGTGTCCACTGGGAGCCTGAATTTATACCGCTGGCTTATGTTCTCTTCATTTTAAAATGAGATGACAGTGTTTTATGCCATCCCAGCAGCGCAGAGAATTGAGCATTTTATGATAGTAATAGTGCTGTTCTATAGAAGCAACACTATAGGGTTGTAGAAAGACCTTTTGGATATTGCCACTGAGAGAGGTAATATAACAAAGGTCTCAACGGCAGTCAATGCATGACTGATCACACTTTTCCTTCTGTCGCATGTCTAGTATGTATGTTTCTACATACTCCTGACCTGTACCGAATTTACTACAACACATTCCTATTCATGCTTTGGACAGCACTTGTTAAACCAAATGCCATTTACAGTTGTGAGCAGGAATAAGACAGAAAAGTTCCCGTCAACAAAGCTCTCTAAGAACAGCATGAAAAAGAGAAGTTAGTCTGACTTAGTATGACTTTTGACCTTCCCCTTACCCGCTCAATACCCCCAGAACCAAGTTTAGCACAAAGAAGGATCCGATGATGATCAACGTGACAAAATACACCCAGGGCCACCTGTACCCTACTGCATCATTCACCTGAATGGACCAAGGATGGGTAGAAGACAAAGAGAAGGAGGGAAAAGGAGGCGAGGGAAGTTGCGAGGGCAAGGACGAAAGTAAGGAATGAACAATAAGGAGTAGTAGGAGGGAAGGGACGGAAGAAGTGAAGAGGGAAGGAGTTAGATCCATAGGGAAATTTCCCAACAGATGGAACCACTTGCTTCTTTAGGATCCCTGCTGGGATTATGGTGCATTCACAGTATTTGTCAGAGTCACTTAGAGGGCCACATGGCAATGTATTTGGCCAGCTGTATTTAACATGGCTCTGAAAAATGACTATGCATGGCTATAAATGACCCACATGATAATCACCAACAACTCCTCTGAAAAAGGAAGGTTATATGTTTAAAAACAGTTTGATTCACTTGAGTTGAACACAAACCAGCTCATTTCAGGCGTAATGACTGTGAAGAGAAGGCATTTTAGTCAGACACTTTAATGGACTGTGCAGCAAGACTCCCATGGTTTGGACATCATTACTGTCCTCATGACAAATTATTGTTAATGCTCACACTCTTTCACCTAAATCTTTTATGTATGTTTTATTGTTATAATTTTGGATGTCATTTTGAAGGGTAAGTTATTATTAACAGTATTATTACTATTTTTGTCATTATTGTTTTATGTTTGTTTCCAATATTGTTTTTTAACTTCTATGTTCAGATAACTTATATCCGGGGAATCTGATGGTTTTATGTGCCCCATTCAGAGCAGCTTTCCATCCCATAATCTACGTATCTAATGCCATGTCTCCTTCAGACTCCACTCTCTCGTTTTAGTAGCATTCCACCTCCATGGCTGACCTGAGGGGTGAATTATTAATACTCCAGTGTGTCCCTACAGGCCGGGTGGTGCTTGTACTGAAACAGCGTGACTTGGCAGAGCGAGGTAAAACAGCACCCAGTCTGCCTGCTGGAGCAGCATTTATTGAAACTAAACATACAGACAGACACAGCACATGCCTACACATGCTGTAGGGACAATGTTAGCAGAAGAATGCTAATTTGAGATATACATGTATGTAAACAAACACGCAAGATATTAAAAGGCAGTCGGGTGATTGAGAAAAAGGCCTTTAAGACTGAGCCTGGACTGAAAGACGGACTAAAAAATAAAAGTTGCTTGTGTATGTAACTAAATCCTGCTGGTCAAAAGAGGCCAGTCCAGCAGGGCTGGGAGGTTTGTTTGTGTGTGTCCTCCTGTCCATCACAGACAGGTTGTGACAGGATGCAGCCCCATGAGGTCAACTGACGTGAACATAACAGGTAGACAGAGGGTGTGTCATTGTTTCGCCTGTGTGTACTGTATGTGTGTGTTTTTCTCTCGGGCTTGTGACAAAGGATTGATTGAGTGGAACAGAAAGGTGAGAGAGCAGCAGATTTTTCTCAGTTCAGTGATCGTCAGTTCATCTTTTCTCGACCGCAGAGTACTACGATCCGTATAAGACTTCGAATTTACTGGTGGACTGATGGGATGTTCACCCTGCTCTTATTTTGCATTCAAACTGTTCTGCCTACCACTTGACTGTAGCAGGATAATGTGCAAATTGGTGTTAATTTAGACTTGTTTTCAATTTAGCTAAATTTGCACTGTATTTGACCATCTTTTGGCATTTGTCTCTGCAGCATGAGAACCTGCATTTTAAAAACAGCCAACTAAAATCAAATAGCCTCAAAACAAAAACTTTAGACGTAAGATGTAAAGTTATATCTAGATGAATATAATTTGACAACTGTATGTTTTATAAAATGGACAGCCATGCACTATTTGTATTTGATCCCCCTTTTTAATGGTTCATTGCATCCTTAAAAATCCACCATGAGATGCATTCTAAATGTCTGGTTCAGGGAGTCTTGTAGCATAGTCATTTAGCACATCTACATAATTACATACTGTACAGCCACATCACAAGCAACAATCACAAACACACTTTCACTCACAAACATTTGTACACACATGACAACAGCAGCACGACCTCTTACCCGCTCAACACCCCCAGAACGAGATTGAGAACGAAAAAGGAGCCGAAGATGACGAGAGAGACAAAATAGACCCATGGCAGCTCATAGCCCATAGCATCCTGCATCTGAGAGAGACAAGAGAAAGAGCAGAGGAGGAGATCGAGAGAAGAAGGGGATTAACAAGAAAGGAGCGATAAGGGAGATGGAAGGAAGAAAGGGATGAGAACAATGGGGACGGAACGAGAAAAAGGTTTGAGAAGATTGAAATAGAAAGAATAAGTGAATGAGAGGAGGAAGCAGAGGTCAAGAACAGACAGATAGTGTGTTAGAGAGGGGATAAAAGAAGGAAAAAGAACACAAGAGCATAGCAGTGCATTTAAGAAAGAGCAGTAGAAAGTCCTGCCGAAGCAAAAGTGGCAGTATTGTATCAATAAGTGTGTATCTAAACCCCTTTGTCTGTCTGTTGGAAAGCAGGTGCTTAACAATAAAGCATTAGCAACACACTAAACAACACAAACTGCTTTTACAGTTCAATGTCAAACCTTAGCTCTTATTCACCGTGTGTTTCGCAGTTACACAATCCCTTAAGAAATCGTTTTCTTGGAAAGGTAGCTCGGCCTTTACAGGAAAAACATTTATACGCTGTGACTCGACAAGTTTTCATGTAAACCAATTACAATCTGTTCTAGAGGATTTACAGTATGTGACACAAAAATATCTGTGTGCGATCAATAAATATGACTTATTTCAGGATACTCAGTTGCAGGGAAACACACCACAGACTCATCTGGATATTGCATTAGGGATGGTTTGAATAGACGCAGATCGTTATTAGGGCTGATGTAAATGGGATGTGGACAAGACAATGTCTAAGCCATTTAGTATCAAGGATTTGATCGATCATAAATGTCACAGCATTAATCTGCACGTAAATTCAAAAGCAAAAGTGAATATTTCCAGTTTACCCTCACAGAGAGATAAAAGGGACATAACAGAGGAGAGGAGCGAGGGTTCATTTGCCACGACAGCAGCAGATGTCGGACGTCATTAATCTAAACCCTGAAAATGGGAGACAATAAAAACTACGGATTTAGCCCAAACTAAATGAAAGGCTTGGACTTGTCTGAGTGTTTTCCCGTAATCATTTGTACTTATAACTCCTAACAAATAGGCCCCATTCATTACAAAGAGAGCTGGCAACACAAGCGCTCTCATAATAAGGAAATTATACCATTTAACTGATGTAATGTGTTTGTGTGCGTATTTATGTGTGTGCAGGAGGTTGCAGCAGACAGGGTGCAGGAGGGGTGAAGAGCTAGTAGGCTCTCTGCTCCACGTGTATACAGCGCATGTACTTGCACACACGCACGCATGCAAACGCACACACGCACACACAAACACACACACACACACACACACACACACACACACACACACACACACACACATCTACTGATAGAATGGTTCATTCATTACTTTACTTTTTTCCTGATGGCTAGCACCAGTTTGTGCCTGTCATGTTTAATCATTATATTGTAGGTGCAGAGTTCACAATCTGTTTCTCTGAAAGCAAAATCACTAGAGACTCTTCAAAAGCCTAAAATTCAGTTGCAAGTTCTTAACACTTTTTTGAATGTTTTTCCAAAATCTCCAAAAGATCCCTTTTCCACATGGTTGAAAATCTTATCTCTTTGCAGTGTCCAGATTTCTTAATTCAAATTAAAGTAGTAGCTTAAGTAAATAACTAACTGTAAGTTTTTGCTTGATCAAAAATCTATAAGGTAAATAAATATATGTTATCATACATGTTACACAACAAGGACACAACGAGAAAGGAAAGGAAATATGTAACTTCTTGCTGCACTTGTTGTTTGGATTAGAAAATATAATTAAAGCTCAAGATACAAGATGAAAATCAATTCATTATGCAGTGGATTGATTCTTTTTTTTCTTCACTATTGACAGAAGGCACGGATAATAAATACTGCCATAAAAGTGTTAAGTGTTGTTGAACCGCGTTCTGGGGTTTTGGAAGAAACGGATGCTCAGCTCTGTGACCTGAATATAATGATAATGTATTGTGCTGCAGCAAAGTCAATGCAGAAAGGTGATATATTGAAAGCTCATCCGTACTACATGAGTGCTTTGCAGTGTTGAGACAAACTGCAATGTGTAGGCATACAGATGACCTTTCAGAAACGGCCATATGAGCCCTAACCACCTATTATCAGGATATCATCAATATCATAAATTGTGTGTGAAGTCATACCTCTGTTGCAGAAGTCGAAATCAAACACTTTCTGAATGAGGTACATATGGGAGTTTGATTTAACCTTCCCAGACATTGATTAATAGCACAGACTAATCTATTGGTTTGTTTAGCTGGACTGGGCTGCTGCATGCTCCTGGCCATTAACTGAGGAACAGATACTCGCTCACAGATACTCACTGTGTGTTCACATGTGTCTCCGTGGCTGTATGTGTGTTCAATTGACACTTGAATTAAGAATCAGGAGTCTTTGCACGTTCTAAATGAATCAGTGCCTTCAATTTCACAGTGTATTGTCTGCATCGATTTAGCCGGAGACAGAAGCTTACACACACACATAAAACATAATCTGTGTGTGTTTTTGTGTGCACACCTGTCCTTCAGAGAGAAGTGTTTGTGTACTGCTTTATAAGCACTCATGCGACACTGATGTTACAGATACAGTACAGTGGTCACACATAGCAGTTTGTCACTCACTCCACTCGTACACACAGAAAGACACTGTTGTGGTGCCCGGCTCACCCAGTACAGCACGTCCGTCCAGCCCTCCATGGTTATACACTGGAACACCGTCAACATGGCGAAGGCGAAGTTGTCGAAGTTTGTGATGCCGTCGTTTGGGCCCTCCCATCCAACTTTGCACACTGTTCCATTATTGTTACAGTGTCGGCCATAAGCTCCGTCAGGTGCACACGGTGCCGGCTTTTCCTCTGAAATGACTAGGACAAAAGAGATAGGAAGAAGAGAGAGATTTGTATATCTTTTTGAGACAAACAGACCTGACATTTGCTGGTAGCAGCCATTGGTTCAAAATCCTCAATTTCTTTCTACACAAAACAATACTAGGGTATTCTAGATCAGTGGTTTTCAAACTGGGTCAGGGGACCAGCACAGGTCCTTGAGGTCCCAAGCAAGGGAAGAACAGAATATTTTAACTTTTATCATATCTTATGATAGATGGAACATCAAAGACACAAATTAAACAAACTACTCAGAGGCTCAGGTATATTGGTATGCCCACTAGTATGTTCCTTTAGAGTTAAAGTTGACAATTCTTGATTTTCCTTTCTACTTCATTGGAAGATATCTTCTGACATAGTTTGTCATCTTTTGTACCAAAGAATACACCCTGAGAGTTTCATACCCATCCAGTCTTAGAAGTAGTCCAACCAACACCTGACTCACAGAAAATGACTGGGTCTCTTACTTGAGGAAAAATGCTAAAATGACTCCCACTTTAAGATTCTAAAATCAATCTACATCTAACAAGAATCTTTTTTAAAAATACACCAAAGGAAAGTTATTTATGCCGTGTTAAATTGAAAACAAACAGAGCAGCCATGAAAAAAAAAATCTATGTGAAAAGGTGCAGTACTAATTATACAAAACAAGCTCTTGAGGGTGATGCATAGGATAACAGAGAGTATTCCACCAGCACTTACCCAATGCAATACTAATGCCTCTCATGGGATCTATAACATCACCATAACAACACTCAAGTCCATTTATACCTGGGGGCCTTCACTGAGAATTGTTTTAGTCATTTACGGCGGCTGCTGTTTCAATTATTGCCAGAATCACTCATACTCAGAAATGTAATTGATGGTTTAAATAATTTATGGAGGTTATCATTTAAGCTGTTTAGGGTATGTGCTCTTTTGGCTGATGGCTGATGTCTGACTGCAGTCAATGGTTTATGCAAACATCATTCATTACCTCAGACACATCGGGGAAGTGAAGTGACAGTATAGAGTTTGTTCATGATTCAGTTGAAAAGGTTTGCATGGTAAAGTATTCACCTGTGTGTATTGTGTGTGTGTGTGTCCTTGTGTGAATATATGCTTGCTGAAGCATGCTTTCACACACAGTTGACTACATGCCTCAAAAGTTATCTAAGCAGTGAAGTGCGGTATGGGAGTGTATGTGTCTGATCATGCGTGTTTGTATTTGCATGTGTGCATCAGTGCATGACAGCCTAGATACTCCCTCTCTCGCTGTCTTCGATGTGTGAGTGTCTACCTGCATGGTCGTTGTAGCAGGTCTTGTGCATCTTGCCCATGAAGAGTTCCAGGCCGATGATGGCGTAGATGATGATGACGAAGAGGACCAGCAGGGCGATATGGAGCAGAGGAACCATGGCTTTGATTATGGAGTTCAACACTACCTGTAAACCTGCAGAACACACACAGTGGAACCGCTGAGGACACATAGACACAAACTTCACAAAAAAAAGAGCATCGAAACACTCAGTTATCATAATGTAAATGATAAAAGCCTTGCGCGGTGCATCATACAGCTGAACAGTTGTAGTTAATCACAATGTAAGCACTGAGTCTGACAACTGCATTTCTTCTAAAGAATTAATAATCTTTCTTTAGAGAGAGTGCCTTCAATCGGTTCCTCAGAAAAAAAAAACAAAAAAACACAGGAAAATGGAGTCTTTTATTCTTCTGTTAATAAAGGAAAGCTATTTATATACCCAGCTCAAGTGACGATCACAACTTAATTGTTATCAATTTGTATTTGAGTGCAATTATTCACACATAATTTGGTGACGTAAATGCAACAGCAAAGCCACAGTAGGTGGCATCAATGACTGAGGAATACTTGGATTGGCTCTGGTGGGATCTGTTGATTAAATTACATAACACAGTACTTGTTCCACCTTTTACAAAACAACCACGTTTGTCAACACATCATTGTTTCTGTAAATTCTACAGCATGTATGCAGCAAAGAAACTGGAAGCCTTCAGAAAGATAAATCTGTCAGTCAGTTTGCTAATGAGCCAGCAAACATGATACTGATGAGTTGCCATGATATCAATTCAATACACAGGCCAATGATGTTGGACAGGGTTCAGTCTAAATATTGTGCACTGCAGCAGCTGTGCTTTAAAACCGGATGACAAGAGAGTGGGATGTGCACTGGCAGCCTTTGCATTTGCCTGGTATTGTAATCACAAGAGTTGTCACACACACATACACACACTCACTCAGGTGCACACACTCGCACAACCTTCATCCACGATATCTGATCCTTTCCTCTCTTCTGGCCTGTTGGATTATTGATTTCTGCAATCACTAACACAGACAGGCTGACAGACAACTCATCTACTGCTCGTACCATCTGAGTATCTGACAACAGCACAAGAGGACTGTGTGAGCATTTGTATGTGTGTGCATTTATGTGTCACTGTGTGTGGACTGTATGTGTGTTTGTGTGGCATCGAGCAGCAATATCAGCTCCAATCTGTTGTTCATATCTCACTCCCCTAACCCAATCACCATTCACACCTGATCCTCAGAGAATCCTTTCTTCTTTCTTTCTTTTCTCCCTTTTACTTTTTCTTTCTTTCTTTTCTTTCACAGCTCTCAGTACTTACTGGGTACTCCAGAGACCAATCTGAGGGGTCTGAGTACTCTGAATGCCCTAAGAGCCTTGACATCGAAGCCTGCTGCCTTCCCTCCAATAGGAGTGGCGCCGTCCCCCTTAGTGGCCTGCTCCAAGATCGCACTGAATAACCTGCAAGACAGAAAGTAATGACTTCAATTACCATCATCATCAAGTTGACATCCCATTTCCACATACTAGAGAATATCTAAGCGAGAGGAAAACAATGACAGAGATAAAGAACACAGCGATATGATACAGAGAGATGAATATCTGCAGTTGGCCTTGTTTTCTATTTCCTCTGTTGCAACTGCTGTCAAAACTAAGTGGAACCATCTACACAATCTTTATCATGATTTATGAAAACATTTGAATTTAGACATCAATCTACCTAGGGACCAAAATTTTAAAAGTAAAGAGAAAGCTGAAGACATCTGCACTGTTTCACAATCAAATGTGTTTCCTGGAGAAAAGTCAACGGTAGAAAATAAAGCAGCTTAATTAGTTAGCTCTCCAACACAACAATAGAAAGTGTTTCATCTGTTCCCTCTGTCTTTCACAGATAAGGAAAAGTGAGATACTCAGCTTTAATGATTTGACAGTCAGCTCAACAGAACACTGTGCATGTCCGCAGTGAAGGGAGCCACCTCTAAAATGTGTTTATAAGTGTGTGTGTGCTCATAATTAGAGATGCACCGATCATGGTTTTTTGGGGCCGATCACCGATCACAATTACCGAAAGCAGTATCTGCCGATCCCGATATTGCCGATCACCGATCACAGCGTCAAATCCATAAATTCTTCTATATTGTTGTCTTGTGTAACTTTAATATATTTAATTAATGATTCTTCTTACACAACATTGACATTGTATTATTAAGTATAAAAATTAGGAGATGAGAAAGTATCATGAATTGACCACCGTTTTATTGCAGGCTCAGGTAATGTGCAATACCTCACATTTTAGAGACTCTCTTAGAGACTACTTGGACTCAGCTTACATAGAGTAACTGTAGCTTACCAGTGGGAATGCATGCAGTCAGGGTGGGAATTTTGTCATTTTAGGGGCAAGTCCATTTGGCCTTCAGTTTTTTTTCATATATTTCCAACTTTACCGGGCTAAATCCTACCACATAAGTCAGTTAGGTATCATGTCAAAACCGGCTGCGCTCGCTTTCGCACCTGTGCTGTTAGTTTTGTACTTCTGTTTGAGAGGCTTTCACGTGAGATCGTCGTGATGATGAGACTCCACCTGCGTGAACCGCGGACTCACTGAAGTTACTGTGAGTGACTACTGTGCACTCAGGTGGCTGTAATTCAGGGCAAGCTCGCTACGCTGACCGGGCCAGGAGCACAGAGGCCACTGTGGCCGTACGATGAGTTTTTTTTTAAGGGGCAACAAGGCCAAAGTGCGGGGCAATGGCGGCCATGAAATTCCCTCCCTGCATGCAGTTAATGCACTGTCTTTATACTTAAACGTCATCTGACCGGCCTGATGTGATCTGTTTTGAGAACTCCGATCAAAACCGATAGGGGCATTATCGGCCGATTGCGATCGGTTGCCGATCGATCGGTGCATCTCTACTCATAATACTGTCAGATTATAATGCACATCTAATTCCATGTGATACCACATAACTGCCTTTCTAATGCTGCTGTAATATGTAAATACAAAATTTCACATATAATGTAAATAATGATCTTGTATAAAAGGACTTAATTTGTTTTTAATCTCTTGTCATTATCTTCAATGGAATTATTTACAGACATCTGCTCATAAAATGGCCACTAGAGATGATGTGGATTATTTTCAGATGATACCAGCAACCAATAACTAACCATTTCTCAAGGTCGACAACGATCAAAGTTTTCACAATTTTGTATTTTAGTTCCCTCCCTGCAGTTTATGCACACCAGGGGGTAAGAACAGCTAAAAGGTTGTGAGCAAAGATGGATGATTTAATAATCCAGAGCTCTTATA